>NC_034609.1:18999781-19006647 GCF_900095145.1 Mus pahari | reverse complement strand
TGGGATTTGAACTCTGGACCTTCGGAAGAGCAGTTGGGTGCTCTTACCCACTGAGCCAAATCACCAGCCCCGAGACTATACTTTTTTTAAAACAAGATTTATCATTATATCTAAGTACACTGTAACTGTCTCCAGACACCAGACGAGAGCGTCAGATCTCATTACGGATGGCCATGAGCCACCATGTTGTTGAAGGATTTGAACTCAGGACCTTTGGAAGAGCAGTCAGTGCTCTTAACTGCTGAGCCATCTCTCCAGCCCTGTTTTTGGTTTTTGTTGTTGTTGTTGTTTTATTTGTTTGTTTTCTGAGATAGTCTCCCACTACAGTTCAGGCTCACGGTGAGCTTGGTCTTGTTCTTTGCTGACCTTCCCAATGCTGGGGTCTCAGCCCTGCACCATTTCCTCAGTGCTGGGGTTTCAGCCCTGCACCACTCCCTTTGGCTTTATTCCAGTTTGCCAACATCTACAAATGAGAGAATTTCGAGTAACAATCCAGATTTTTTGTGTTTAATTTATTTTTGGTATGTTTGTGGTGCTGAGGATACAGCCCAGGGCCCTACACATGCTAGGGAAGTGCTCTACCACTGGGCCACATCTCAGCTCCTTCTGTTGATGAGTTTGGGTCTGCTTCCCACAGAAGTCAGCAGGACAGCTCCCCTCTCCTTCTCCACTCCCCAGCAACCTCACCCCAGCCTGCTGCTTCTGTAGCACTTCACTTGCCATTACATAAAAAGGGAAAAGTCTTAGGAGTACGTTAGCACTGTAAGAGATTTGACGTTTCTGTTGGGTCCCCCAGCACCTGTGGCCTTGCAGAGGAACTGGAGCGGGAGCAGTCCAAGGCGCAGAGCTCTCAGCCCAAGTCAGCCTGTGGAAATGTACGTACTGCACCTCCTGACACCCACCACCCCTGACCCTAACTGCACACAGAATAGCTGATCTTAAGGGATTTGTCACTGAGTGTTGTCATAGTGGGCCAGTGTGAAAGGCCACGAGTGTAGCTGTATTGAGAAGAGGTTACCCTGAGAGGGAGTCGGCATTCTCATGCCAGGCTGACGGTGGCTATCAGTTTTTATTTTGTTAGCCCTTTTGTCTCTTCCTTGATGTGGGATGTGGTTTCCTCCGCCATTTGGCTGACCTTGCTGTGATCTCCTGTAGCAGAGGCTGCCTGAGCCCTCTCCTCCTTCCCATGGGCTTCCCACATAGCCCAGGCAGGCCATAAACCTGCCTCAGTCTCCCAACTGTCGATACAGCTGTGTTACCAACTCACGTGGCTGGAGCCCATACTGACTGACTTTTCATAGAACAAGAGACCTGTGGGTGTACTCAGGTGCCCTTTCCTTTGGCCCTTAGCCTCTATGTGACTGTTGTTTCTTCACAGTGCTACCTGGGTGATGCTTTCCGCTGTGCCAACTGCCCCTACCTCGGGATGCCAGCCTTCAAGCCTGGAGAGCAGGTGCTCCTGAGCAACAGCAATCTCCAGGATGCCTAGGAGGGAGCTCACGCCACACACCTCCTCCTCCAGTGACTCCTCTCCTCAGCTCCTCCCTCGGCCTCCTCCCACCTCTGGATTCAGTCACTCTGAAAACATTCACAGGGAGAGGCTTGTAGCTGCTGTGGGCAGTGGGGTGCGGTGCTGCTGTGTCTTGAAAGACCAAGGTTTGAGGGGACCTGCCTCTTAGTGTTAGGAGAAGAGGGTATGCCCTAAGGAACTCTGCTCCTGGTGTTACAGTGCTGACCCTCCACCCTTGAGTCTAGACACTCTTGAATATTTATGCTGAATAAGCTTCAGGCTCCCTCAGTGATGCTGCCACCTGCTGGACTTCCTCAGGATGTATTTCTTGGAGCCATGGGTCAGCTGTCAAAGGGCCTCAGGGGCACCAAAGAAGTCACTCCCCCAGTTGTGATCCATCTTGTGTCCCTCTGCCTTTCTCACCTCACCCCGTTTTACTATAGTGTTGTATCTGTGTCCTGTTGTCATTTCCGTTAAATGGTATTAAACTTTTGTGTTTCTATGTCTCCCTTTTACCGTGAGTCTCTGTGTCTGAGTGTGGTGGTGGAGGGCTGTCTGTCAGCCATCCGCATTCAGCTTGGACTATGAAATTGTTTTTGAAGAAGTTGACATCACACAGGAGTGGGGCCAGAGCTACCCACTAGCTAGGACTAGGATCTGTCTTCACCTCCTGTAGGAGCCAGGTTAGAATGCAGGTTAGGGCAGGCTGGACCAGCAGCAGGAAGTGTCGGAGCAGGAGACCCTCCTCAGTCTTCCTCCTGCCTCTGCCCACATCCCTGTTATCCATCATGCCTGCTGTTACCTGTCCTTGTTATTTGATCTTCTTAGCTTGCTTCTGCTGCTATGGGTGTGGTGAAAAGCCCTTTGAGAAGCAGAATTTCTGTTGACCCCAATGACCTTTGCCTTGTGTTACCTCCCCTGGAATTACAGCAAACAGTGAAAACCTCTGGTGTTTCTCTTCTGTCCTGAGTGGAGAGGCTTTGCTAAGTGAAAGGGTTTTACTGATGGACCCACAGTCCCTGCTGGACTTAAAGTTAATTAGAAGGGAGATTATTCTTGGCCCATTCTGTTGATCCTTTAAAAGAACTAGAAAACAAAGGCTTTGCTTTGCTGCCTGTGCAGAAGCTAGTGGTGAAGTTTTAGCAGGTGTGTACCTCTTAGCCCTACTAAGAAAGTGGGAGCCAAGCCAGGCGTGGTGGCGCACGCCTTTAACCCTAGCACTTGGCAGCCAGAGGCAGGCGGATTTCTAAGTTCAAAGCCAGCCTGTTCTACAGAGTGAGTTCTAGGACAACCATGGCTACACAGAGAAACCCTGTCTCGAAAAAAACCAAACAAACAAAAAAGTGGGGGCTACAGCCCCACAGCAAGGAGGTTGGTTCTGTCAGCACTGTGCCAGCTTGAAGAGGACTCGCTTTCAAATGAGAACACAGCCCATGCCTGAATCAACGGCCGGGATCGATGGATGAAACACTTGTGTATGCACAAGGCCTTGTTTTTGATTCCTAGTACCAAAACCAAAAAAGGTTTTCTCAGGCCAGAGCAATTGACAGAAAAGCCAAGATAATAAGTGGGTGTGTGGCTGGCTGATTTGTCACACAGCAACAAAAACTCACAACCCCAGATGGGTTTAGGTTTAGCTGACCAGCTGGCCCAGCCACAGACCTGTTGACGGCCTTTCCCTCAGTCGCCTAGGTGAGGAACAAACACTTGGCCTCTAGGAGGAGACACTCCTGGATCAGAGCTTCCTTGTGGGCTAAGTAAACGCCACAAGCCCTTCAGACCTGCTTGTTGATTCCTAGCTATGACTGGCACAAAGGATAATGGTTTGGTTGGCTTGGTTAACAGGGCCCTGGCAGCAATCTTTGTATCCTTCCACAAGGGCCAGAAGGAACACATCCAGTTCACAGGTCCTAGGCTGGTGGAGAGAACCCTTGCCCAGAGCACGTTGTAGGTCTTTGCCTGGCTACTGCTGCACACTGAGGAATTTGGAGTGGTAGGGGCACAGCTATTTCTTTGGCCAGACTCTTGATTCTGTGACCGTAGCCTAAGGAGGAGTTTCAGCTGTTGGTAGGCTTTCAGTATAGAATCCAAAAACAAATTCAACCTAAACTCACGTGAATACATGTGTGGGCCTGGGAGCCTTTGTTTGTTTTTTAGCAAATGTAATGGTTTCTTTGTTTATGTGTATACAAGCACACATGCCATGGTGCACGTGGGGGTCAGAGAATAACTTGCCAGAGCTGGTTCTCCTTCCACCACAGGGGTGCCAGGGATCAAAGTCAGGTCCTCAGGCTTGGCAGCCATTACCTTCCCCCACTGAGCCATTTTATTGGCTCTTGGTTTTTTGTTTTTGTTTTTGTTTTTTGTGAGACTGGGTTACATGTAAGCCTGGCTGTCCTCCATCTCCCTCCCTCCCTCCTCTCTTCCCCTGTCTAAAACAAGCTCTGGCTACCGTAGCCTGAATCTCACTGTGTAGCCCAAACTAGCCTGCAGCTCATGGTGATCCTCAGGCTCCCAAATACTGGCACTGCAAGCATGTCCCATCATGTCAGACCTGGCTTTAAAACAAAATGTGTTTTGTTTTTTTTTTCATTTTATGTGTATGTATGCTTATATGTCTGTGTACCAGGTTTGCACAGTGCCCAGGGAGCCCAGAAGAGGGTGTCAGATCCCCAGGGATTGGACTTAGAGCTGTGAGCCACTATATGGGTGCTGGAAATCAAACAGGTCCTCCGTAAAAGCAGCTAAGTTCTCTTAACCCTTGAGGAATCTTCCAGCTCCCTGGCTTCTTAGCTCTATGAAGTCTTTGGTTTCGAATCTGGTAGTGTAGCATCTAAGAGTTTCCCCTCATACTTGGTTGGTATAGGCAGCAGAGGCAGGCTACATCTTTCCTGGACTTTGGTGACAGCTGGGCCTTAAGGGGGCTTGTACTGAAGCTTGAGGGGGTGTGAGTGAGACAGGCCGCAGAGGTGAAGGCCCTCCGGCTTTGCAGATACTCCTGGTTGAGCTGAGTCTACAGGGAAGCCTGCCATTGCTTGAAGCTGATAGTCCTCTGATGTTACAAAATACTGCTTCACCCGGTATGTGGTGATGGGGATTCGGAAGGCTAAGCAGAAACCCTACCAGATGAGGGTGGAGGCGTGGTCAGATGGGGACACAGCAGGATTTGTTTGGATAGTTCAACACTGGCTGACCATTGGAATCACTGGGCAGCTTCTAAAAATAAAAACAACCCCCTGTGCCTGGGTATTATTTACAAAGACAAAATCAGAATCTTCTGGAGTGGTTTAGGCTAGCAGTGTTTCACGAGGCTTTCCCAGACGATTCTAAGGTACATTCTGTATTAGAGAAGACTTTTCTCACACAGTAGAAAACAAGGTCAAAAACACCCAGCCAGGTATTGCAGGGCACCTGTAACACTAGCACTCTAGAGGTTGAGGCAGGAAGATTGAAAGTTTAAAGCTAGCCTGGGCCAAAGTTCTAGGTCAGGCTAGACTACATAATGAGACTTTGTTGAAAACCAAAAATCCCAACAGATATTTTGGAAAAGCAAGAACCTAGGGTGCGGTGGGGCAGTGGTGGTGCATGCCTTTAATCCCAGCACTTGGAAGGCAGAGGCAGGCAGATTTCTGAGTTCGAGACCAGCCTAGTCTACAGAGTGAGTTCCAGGACAGCCAGGGCTACACAGAGAAACCCTGTCTTGAAAAAGAACCTAGGAGGGCTGGTGAGATGGCTCAGTGGTTAAGAGTACTGAAAAGAACCTAGAGTGCAATCAGGTATGTTGTGCACCCCTCAACTAGCAAGGAAGATGCAACACAGGAACTCTTCTAACAGCAGTTTATTCAGGAACCTTGAACAATCTTCTTCATCTCCCCTGAGCCCCGGGATACAAGCTCTTTTATACTCTTATCCACTCCAATCGCGGCAGGCCACGTCACTTCACCAGGTGCACAGCCTCAGCCAACCAGAAGAGCGGGAACATATCACCACCAAATATGGACCTGTTTACCACAAGCTCCATAGCCAACAGGTGCCATCTTTTAAGGTGCAGCTTCGGGTAGCCCTGGGGAGGGGCCGTGGCCGCCTACACAGGTAGCCCTTAAGAGAATGGATCAAGTTATAGGACCACATCATCTGGCTTAGAGCAATAGGGGTGAGCTATAGCTGTAGATGTGGAAGAGCTAAGGTGTCAGAAGGATTGTGTGTGTGTGCATGTGTGTGTGCGCCCCCATGTATGCATGTGCACAGGAGATAGAGATCATGTGTGTGTGTGTGTGTGTGTGTGTGTGTGTAAGGATTATTATAAATAAAGGATACATGTATATACATGTAACTTGAGTACGTGTGACAAAGATGCTTTCTTTGTTCCAGAAAACTGGTGAACACTCCAGGACTGAATATGTTCCCGGTCTTCAGGGTAGAAGATTAGATGGTTAGTTGGTTCGAGACTGGGTCTCATACAGTAGCCTAGGCTAGCCTAGAACTCACCTTGTAGCTCAAAAGGTAGTCCTCCTGCCTCAGCCTCCTGAGTGCTGACACGAAGGTGAGCCACCACATCCATTAGCAAGATTGTTTATTTCCAACCCAAGGCCTCCCTCACACATGCTCAGCACACTTAACCACTGAGCTACAGCCCCAGCCACTGATGATTCGTTCTTTAAGATATTTTATCATTGATTTATTTATGTGCCTTAAGCATACATGTATTTTGTATTTTAGGATGCTTTATTTGTAAAACAAGGAAACATAAACCCCGGGGCCTTAGGAAACCCACTAGGGCAGAACAAAGACCTGAACCTCCTGACATGGATCTTCAGAGATAGATTCCATATGTGGAACAGCACAGCAGCTACATAGAGTCTCCGTAGCGCAAGTAAGCACTAGCAGGCAGGAGGTGAAGGCAGGACAGGATCCAAAGCCATGCTGGGCTATAGCAAGATGCTACCTGCAAGATGAAAGTTAAAAAAGAAAGCACACTGACATTGTACTACAGAGAATGTCAGCACAGAGCCGATGAATACTGACCGTACAGAACCTTTACGTTTTCCCTTATTTTCTGTGTGAGTGCATGTGGTTGTCACGATTTGTATGAGGAGGTCAGAGGACAACTTGGAGTTGTTTTTCTCCTTTCGTGTGTGTGTGTGTGTGTGTGGGTTCCAAGATCAAACTTAGTGTCTTAGTCAGGGTTTCTATTCCTGCACAAACATCATGACCAAGAAGCAGGTTGGGGAGGAAAGGGTTTATTCAGCTTACACTTCCACATTGCTGTTCATCACTGAAAGAAGTCAGGACTGGAACTCAAGCAGGTCAGAAAGCAGGAGCTGATGCAGAGGCCATGGAAGGATGTTCTTTACTG
>NC_034609.1:18996633-18997711 GCF_900095145.1 Mus pahari | reverse complement strand
CAGAGGCAGGCGGATTTCTGAGTTCGAGGCCAGCCTGGTCTACAGAGTGAGTTCCAGGACAGCCAGGGCTACACAGAGAAACCCTGTCTCGGAAATTCAAAAAACAAAAACAAAAACAAAAAACAAACAAACAAAAAAACAATTATCCAGAAATTAAGAGTTGATTTATAGGTCTAGAAAGATGGCTCAGAAATTAACTTACTGCTTTTGCTGAGGACCTGAGTTGAGTTCCCAGAACCCATGTCAGGTGGCTCACAGCTGCCTGTGTATCCCCTCCAGGGCGTCTGATTCTTGGCGCCTTGGCACCCACAGATACTGACACGTACACAAAAATATTCAGAGGAAAGTGCCATCTACAAGGGAGAAGTCGAGCATGGTGGCACATGGCTTTAATAACAGCACGCAGGAGGTTGAGGCAGGAGGATCTCTGAGGTAGGGGCCAGTATGGTCTACAGAGCAACTTTTTTTTTTTTGGTTTTTCGAGACGGTTTCTCTGTATAGCCCTGGCTGTCCTGGAACTCACTTGGTAGACCAGGCTGGCCTCAAACTCAGAAATCCGCCTGCCTCTGCCTCCCGAGTGCTGGGATTAAAGGCCTGCGCCACCAGGCCCAGCCATAGCAACTCTTATAAAGGGAAACATTTAATTTGGGCTGGCTTACAGTTTCAGAAGTTTAGTCCATTATCACCATGGCAGGACACATGGTGTTATGTAGGCTTCGTGATACTGGAGAAAGAGAGTTCTGCATCTTAATCTGCAGGCAGCAGGAGGCTGTATGCCATACTGGGCACAGCTTAAGCATGTAAGACCTCAAAGCCTTCCCCCGCAGTGACATACTTCCGTTAACAAGGCCACACCTCCTAATAGTGCTACTCCCTCCGGCCAAGAATTTAAACACAGGAGTCTATGGGGGCCAAACCTATTCAAACCACCACACCTTGTCTTCAAAAACAAAAAGAATACTATTTCTTTTGATCTATACAGTGCTCTTGGCATTAGTGTCTTCCATAGAACGTGCTTACTAAATGATAGTTTTCGTTCTTTCTGTCTTTTCTTTTTTTTTTTTTTTTTTTTTTTTTT
>NC_034609.1:18994565-18996145 GCF_900095145.1 Mus pahari | reverse complement strand
CTCTGCCTCCCGAGTGCTGGGATTAAAGGCCTGCGCCACCAGGCCCGGCAGAGCAACTTCTAATACAGCCAGAGATACATAAACTGTCTCAAAATAAAGGGGCGTTGAAGGCGGGAACAAAAGGTCAATATAAGTAACTTTTTTAAAGGTGGTGATGTTTCACGTAGAAAATAGTTTGGTTCAGAACAATTTATAGGTCCTGGGGCCCTGCACACAGTATACTGTGCATTGACTAGGAGGCCTTGTCAATTCTCAACCCTTAAAGGAGTGGCATTCATATATATACTCCTGGTAATCAGGAGGCCCGTGTAGGACTGAGCTCAGAGTGACCCTGGACTTCACAGGAGACTCTACTGCATCAAAAAACCCCTGCCACCAAACCCCTTATGGGACGTTGAAAATGGGTACAGTAAAACAGTCCAAAGAAGTCTGGACTGCTCGCAGCCTTACCAGAGGCCACCAAAAAACCGCTGCGTACAGGCTCATACCTGACGGCTCACTCGGCCTTATACAACCTAAGACCTCCTGCCTAAGGCTGGCACCGCCCACAGTGGGCTGGGCCCTCCCACATCAATCACTAACCAAAATACCCATAGACCTGCCTGCAGGCTAATCTGATGGAAGCATCTTCTCAATTGAGCCTCCTCAGATAACATGCGCTTGTGTCAAGTTGACGAAACAACCGATCAGTACAAGTAGGATGCCCACGTCTTGTCAACGGGACCACAAGGCAACACAGGTTTTCTGTAAGGGTGGTGTGTGAGGCAGAAAGCAGCAACTTAACCGGGTCCACCCTCAACGGGTCTGTGGAGGACTGTTGCTGGAGAGATGTGAGAGAAGGGAAGACAATATGTGAGAGCCCACAGCCAGGCAGTGGCAAGAGACTGGAGGCAGGAGAGAGACGGGCGTGTTGAGGGAATATGGTAAGGAAAAAGGAGCCCCTTATCTGAGTCTGGCTGAAGGCTGCCCAGCCGAGAGTCCAGAATTTCAGCAGGGCTAACAAACCTTGCCACCAAGATGGCCTACATAGAGACATGCTTGCCTCTGCCTCCCAAGTGCTGGGATTAAAGGAGTGCACCACCACACCCGGCTTTTTTTGGGGGGGGGGTCTCAGTCCGTACTCCTCTCCAATGTACCCTAGAAACCACCCTATGATCTCATTTTAAAATGTTCCTGGTTGAACATGGTCATGCATGCCTTTAATCCAGTATGCTGTGTAGGTGGTTTGTCTGCATATAGGTCTGTGTACCATGTGCATGCCTGGTACCTTTGGAGGCCCAAAGAAGACAGCTGTGAGTGGCTACGTAGGTGCTGGGAATCAAACTGGGGTCCTGTGGAAGAGCAGCAAGTGCTCCCAACTACCAAGCCATTTCTTAGTAAATGCCAAATCTGCTTCATATTTGTCCTAAAAGGTTTTTTGGTTGAAAAGTTAAGGTCTTTGGAAAAGTCACAGAGCCTGAGGGTGGCACATGCCTTTAGTCTCAGCTTTTGAGGCAGAGGCAGAGGCAGAGGCAGAGGCAGAGGCAGAGGCAGAGGCAGAGGCAGAGGCAGAGGCAGAGGCAGAGGCAGAGGCAGAGGCA
>NC_034609.1:18946804-18994535 GCF_900095145.1 Mus pahari | reverse complement strand
CAGAGGCAGAGGCAGAGGCAGAGGCAGAGGCAGAGGCAGAGGCAGAGGCAGAGGCAGAGGCAGAGGCAGAGGCAGAGGCAGTCAGATCTCAAGTGTTCAAGGCCAGCCTGGTCTACAGAGCCAGTTCCAGGACAGCCAGGGCTATACAGAAAAACCCTGTCTTGAAAAACAAAGAAAAATAAATGAGCTCTTATAAATGTCATTGGTCATTGTGTTTTTTTGAAGCAATAGAAACATGACCATGACAAAGGACTTCTCAGTGCGTTTCCCAGTCTGCTCTTGGGTGCAAGCAATCCTCCAGCCTCTGTCTGCCAAGTGGCTGGAACTACAGGTGTGTACCACTACCCCTGACTTTACACTGTCATTTTTGTTTTGTTCTGGAGTTAGACTCTCCTACACACCCCAGGCTAGCCTCAGATGCACTGCATTACAGATGGCTCTTGCCTCCACCTCCCAGGTGTGTTGAGATTTGCTCTGTTGCTGTATTGTAATGCTAAATTCTGTATCCCAAGGTCTAGTTGCCTCAAGATGAGTGAATTCTCACGTATGCCAGCTTTTGTTTGCAAACCTTGCTCCTTAATTAAAACTATTGGTTGAATAAAGATGCCTACAGCCTGTAGTTGGATAGAAGAGTGGTAGGCAGGACTTTGGTTCCCTGTCTTGGGGTCTGAAGAGAGACCACCAGAGTAAGGAGAAGGGGGAAGAAGGCGCCATGGGGTCGGTGTGTCAGAGGGCGTGGCCATGAGGGCTGGTCAGTTGGAGTAGGAGCGGTCCAAGCAGAACACAGCAAATGGTCTTTGGATTTTGACAGGGAAGTAGACAAAATAGCAGAGAGGGTTAATATCTGCCCAGCTCTAGTGCTTTAAAGAGTATTATAAATATTTTATTTGGGTACTAAATGATCTCAGGTGGGTTAGAAACACCCACTTAGTGCTTACCGCAGCACAGGCCCACGGATTCAAAGCATGAGCCGGCATGCCTAGCTTATAATGATTTTTAAAAACTCACAAAAGTTGGATCACAGAGATACAAACACCGTTTGGTATTTGTGGCCTTGTGACGAGTGGATGAGAAACAGTTACAGGAGAAGGAAATAGAAGCCTGTAGGCTTTTCTCCCAGTGTTCTTGGAGTTTGCCCAAGCTCCTGGTGTTGGTGGCCCTTCGAGTCCCTGTAACCCACCCACCCCCACCCCCATCGTGCTAACTCTGGTAATGTACTGGGTGATTTCCTGCTCTTTGCTCTCCTAGGGGACCATCAGACCAGCTACAGACATCCCTGTTTAAGCTCTTCCATAGCTTCAATCAGCTAAGGCCAGAGTATATGCCGCTCTCATCAATTTTGGACCTCTATTACTGTGCCAGCGCGCCCCCTGGTGGAGTATTGAAGAACTGCCCAATTTCAATGTCTACATCTTTTTTTTTTTTAAATTGGATATTTTCTTTATTTCAATGTTATCCTTTTTCCCAGTCTCCCCCCCCCCAGAAGTCCCCTAACCCATTCTCCCTACCCCTGCTTCCATGAGGTTGTTCCTCCACCCACCCACCCACTCCCACCTCCCAGCCCTCAGTTCCTCTACACTGGGACATCTATTGAGCCTTCATAGGACCAAGGACCTCTCCTCCCATTGATCTATGACAAGGCCATCCTGTGCAACGTATGCAGCTGGAGCCATGTGTATTCCTTTGTTGGTTGCTTAGTTCCTGGGAGCTCCTGGGGGACTGGTTGGTTGATATTGTTGTTCTTCCTGTGGGGTTGCAATCCCCTTCATCTCCTTCGGTTCTTTCTCTAACTCCTCTCTTGGGGACCCGCACTCAGTCCAATGGTTGGCTGCGAGCATCCGTCTCTGTATTTGTAAGGCTCTGGCAGGGCCTCTCGTAGACAGCCATATCAGGCTCCTTCAATGTCCACATCTTAAAGGGTGTTTCAGGGTTAGGGATTCTCTGGAAACTTATTTCCCTGTAGGTGGTGGTCCTTTAGGAATTCATCCAGCCATTGTTGACAAAATCTATTATCAAATGTCCACTATTTAAACAATTCATTTACTGAGTTAGCCGACCCAAGTTATCAGGAATTATAGACTTATTGGGGGGATCTAAGCCCCCCTAAGTGACAGGCATGTGTATGTCGGGCTGGGGGTGTCCTACAAAAGCAGGGAGACCATGGAAGTTCTCGTGGGCGTGGTGGCGTTTGCACGGAACGACGGAGGGAAACTGTATTTCAGAAGTGGACAGGGGACATACTTTCACTTTCAAGACAGAAGGACAAGCGGATGCCTTGCACCCCCCCTCCATTGTCCATCCCCATTTCTACCCCTCTCTCATTTAGCACGAGAGTCTTCAAGCCACAGTTCCTCAAGGTGCCCCCAGGAATGTAGGGGCTGTCACCACATACACACCTTGCACCCTCCTCCTCCTCCTCTTCCTCCTCCTCTTCCTCCTCCTTCTCCTCTTCTTCCTCCTCCTGGCATCTTGTTGCCAGTTGTGGCCCCACACATTCTCTGTCCAGTGGCCTTGAAACAACCCCTTTACTCTCTCCAGGGCCCACAGGTCACCTCTCATGGGTCTCTGCAAGCTGCCCTGCTTATCTGAGTTTACCCAACAGATGTCTCTGGAAGGCTTGCTCCAGTAGAGACCCCACTCCCCCCCCAAAGAAAGCTGAGCAAGCAGGACCAAGCATACCCTGAGGGCACCTTTCTTCTGGAGCCTCCAGTAGGGGCTCCCCCTTTGCCTCCACCCTCCCACCAACCATCCTTCCTCTAGTCCCCGATTCAGAGGCTTCTTTTTTTCACAAAGACTCTGCAGAAGGAGCCTCGGGACTCAGAATCTTAAGCAGTTGTTGGAGGGACACTCCTGGTGCTCAAGGGAGAGGAGCCTATTGTAGACGGAACCCTGGGCCCACAGAGAAGCCACTTCATGGCCACCAACCTCCTGATTGCTAATATGGTGTACTTGGTTCTACCTCTATTTGGACACTTAGCATCCCTTCGTCAAGGCAAAAACTGGCCACAAGGTGGCAGCAACAGGTTTAAAAAAAAAAAACCCTCTCAGATAACTCGCTGTTGCAGACCAGACAGACAGAGTCCTGGGACAAGAAAGAAGACCTTTGCTTGTGCTACAACCTGACCTAGAAACAGAGGCATGCTGAGTGAGCATGGTTGACCTGGAATGCCGAGACCTTAGCAGTCCAGCCCCAGCTCTGAGCTTGGACACAGGGCTTCCTAAACTCGGAGACCATTCCTTCAGTGGCTCATGGAAGTCCCAGAGTGCTCATAGAGTCCCCTGGAGTATGGCAGAGCCAGGTCTACAAGCACACATAAGCATAGTTTAGTGAACCACTAGCATCAGAACCCAGTGGAAAGGCAGCCAGCCCCCAAGAGCTTGGGAAGAAACCCCAGGGCCTGTGCCGTCGGCTCCATGTACAGAGGGGACAGAGGAGGAACCGTGAGCCTGGAGCCTGGGGGCAGAACAGACTGCAGGGGGAGGGGGGGGACTCAGAAATGAAGGAGGAGACACAGGGCCTCCAGGAAGATAGAGACACTCAGAAGGGTCTGGACATGTGGCAGAGTCTAAGGCAGGAAGGACGACTTCAGCTTCATGAGGGACAATAATAGGGGCTAGTCTTGGGGTGATTGGGACACTTGGGGTACAGAGATGACAGGCCCTCCTTGGGATTCCTTTGGGCACTTTCCATGGGGTACAGAGGGAGGGGGACACTTGTGAGGGTCCTGCTGGGCTCCTTGACCACCTCTGCTCTGCCCTGCCCTTGACCACGTCTCCCCAGTCCCACCTCTCATTTGTATGGGGCCACGTCTCCCTCTCAGCTTCAGGTAACCTGGGCAGAGCAGGCACAGCTGTCCTGTGAGGACTCTCCCAGTGTGATCAGCCAGCATGGAAGGCGTTCTGCACTGTGGGGACAGGACGCACTGACCCAGTCTGAGGGAGGAAGGCTTTATTCAGTGCTTTGTGTGCGTGTGTGCCTGTAGCACATCAGAGTCCATAAAAAGGGGACAGGAACTCCTGCTCTGTGGCTGCTCTTGGACTCCATTGGACACAGGCCGCTTTATGTTGAGACCATGGACAGCAGCCCTGGCGTCTCCGAATGCCTCGGCGGCAGCGGGAAGGTCACGGCCTTGGGGGTTTCAGGAATCTGATAGCCTTCTTCACATGCTTGTCTTTGGGGTCTGCACAGATGAGCCTGTCCTGGACAGTCACAAACCTATGTAGGAGAAAGCGGTGAGTAAGACCCGGGGAGACCTCCAGGGCTCAGCCACCAGCCACATCTGCATTGACCTGAACACAGCTTCCCGGGTAAGAACTGGATGACATTACAGACGCCATTAGCGATTCTTTCCTACTGGGACCCTGACTCCATCCCAGCCTCCCTAGGGAGGGCTATAGGACTTCATGCCTGACACCTCTCCTCAGAGCACCTTGAGCCTGAGAGAAAGAGCCTCAGGCTGAGTGTTAGCCTCTACTCAGCCCAGACCCAGAGCGAGAGGTGACAGTATTACTGCCTACTGGCTCTGTTACCTGGGATGTCCTATCCATCTTGGAAACTCAGTTTCACCATACATAAAGAGGTTGGACCCCCTCAGCTGTGTGGGGTACAAGAGCGTCCCTGGGTGCCCAAAGCTGCCAGCCCAGGGGAATAGGGCTTGCCCTCTCCTTCCTTCTTTCCCAGTGGCTTTCCTGGGCACTCCAAGGTCCACCCACTTCCCACTCTGGGTTCTGGGCAGAGGAGTGGGACAGAGGGATACTCACACGATGGCATCCCTGGGACACTCCACTGAGGTCTTATACCAGCTCACCAACTTCCTGATAGGAATGGCCCCCTTGAAGTAATCCGGGCAGCACTCTCGGCCTACATTGGTGGCTCGAGCTGGAAGAGCAATAGGAAGCAGGTGTCTTAAGGGTCAGGCGGTGTGCCTGAGAACCCATGGAATGTTCTGATGTAGGCCTGTGTGAGCCTGTGGGTGGGAACTGCATGTTCTTCTCTTTGTTCCTGGTGTGTGTGTGTGTGTGTGTGTGTGTGTGTGTGTGTGTGGTCTCCTTGTGTCTGCAAGTTTGCATATTCATCTGTGTGTGTCTGCATGTGCAGCTGTCTGAATCTAGGAACCTCATTTCAACTCCCCGTTCTAAACTAAATATAAAAATCTTTTCATACATTCTTGGAACCAATTCTCCGTTGTTATGTTGTTCCCTGATGAGACATGAAGCCCATTAATGAAACAAATGGTAGCAATTCTGAGAATTGTTCGTTCTGCATCATGAGCCCACAATCAAGGCCACTATGTCCTAGCATCTCAGAATAAGGTGTGTGTCCAGGTCAGTGCCTGATATCACCCCCAGCACCCCCAGCATCCTTAGAACCATTATCCTTCCTCCAGTGCTCCTGTGGCCACCCCCTGGTGACCCCTGTTAAGAACAGACAGGGTATAAGTCACACAGCTTGTGTCTCTGCCTTGGTCTCTGTGTGGGTGAACGGTTCCCACCTGCCCCATCCTGTCTGTGCCTGACTCTCACCAGCTCTGGCATGCTGCAGGAAAGTCCCCAGGAGCAGGACAGCCAGGAGCAGCATCTGAAGTGACCTCATGGTACCAGAAGCCGAGGTGAAGGTCTTCATGGGTCCTTGTGCTTGTCTTGGTGCCCAGCGTTGAGGTGACCTATTTAACCTCTCTGGAGGTCATCCCACGCCTCCTGTCCCCTCCTATAATCCTTCCAGATTAGAGAAATTCAGAGAATTTGAGATAACTTAGTAGAAGCCCAGCTTGGGAATGTTTGTGGCTTTCCAGAGAATGGTCACTCGACTCAGGACAGGGGAGGGGGTCTGCGTCTGGGGTAACAACAATGACTTACTTCTCTTTTCAAAGGGAACATTTCTTGGTTCCTCTATTAGCAGGATCCAAGGCCTCAGCCTCAACTCATCTCAACCCTTGTCCTAGTACTGGTGAACTCCCTTTGTGCCTGGTACCCTGTGGAGGCAGGGTAGGGGCCCAAACAGAGATGGTAGGGACTATGCCAGTCAGGGCTCTAGGGTCCAGAAGGTCCACAGGAGGGTGAGCAGGTTACAGGGATGTTCAGTAGAATAGTCCCATCCTATTTTGAGGAGAGGAACCCAGAGGCTCAGCTGAGCCTGTCTTCCTGTCCTTCCCCAGACTGGCCCTTACCCCAGGAGGCTAAGCTGAGCGGGGCTTTAATCACTGTGTATCTACATGTGTGCTTCAGTGGGTTGGAAAGCTCAGCTCCCAGAAATAGAACACCACCTCGCTTCTTCTATGAGCAGAATGAATGGAGGGAGGGAGGGAGGGAGAGAGAGAGAGAGAGAGAGAGAGAGAGAGAGAGAGAGAGAGGGTGATGCTCAACTCTATAGGATCTGAATGCCAAAGGTTGCCCTAGAAGCCCGTAGAACATCTCCAGGCCTCAAGCAGACTGTTAAAAAACCTGTGTGGAATGTTCAGCATACCCTGAGACTGTTAACAACAGTGCCCAAAGAAGAGTTTCAGGACAAGTCACTATGACGCAAAGCCAGGGTTTACTGAGAAAAAAAAACCAGGTCTAGTGGCTTAGGCCTGGCATCCCAGCTACTGGGGAGGCTGAGATAGGAAGGTTCCAAGTTTGAGGCCAGCCTGAGCAATCAGAGTTCACAGGTGCTAGTGAGATGCTATCACAATAAAGGGAAATGTCACGCTATGTGTTTTACTTTAAAAAAAAATTTTAATTTATCAATATTTATTTATTACATGTATGTGCCTAGGTGTTTTGCATGCATGTGCTAGCAGGCACTCTACCAACTGAGCCACACCCCAGCTCCTCCTGTCATTTTGTTAGAACTTTTGGCTCTCAGTCAGCAAGAAACACAGACCCAGGCTGAGGGGGCCCCTTTCCCTTCTCAGGTCTCCATTTTCCTTCGATTCTGCCCTACAGCCACAGCATCACTAAATTTGCTCCTTCTCCCAGACTAAGAGGCCTTGCCAGGCCAAAGCCATCCATTCTTTAAATACCTGTCCCCAGGGGTGCAGTACTGTGGCAGGCAGGCGCTTGGGCCTTGATTCTGACACTTGAGTTCTGGGCCTGACTCCTCCTCGCCCCTAAGCGACCAGAGGCAGTTTGCAATGACACCCCACCCTCCCTCACCCCCTCTCATGCTGTCAGGTCTGGCCCCATATGGATCATGGAACCGCCATTAAAATTTCACTAGAAGGTGATGATGGTAAGAGCCCGGTGGTGGTAACACACGCCTTTAGACTCAGTTCTCGGGAGGCAGAGGCAGGCAGAGCTCTAAGTCTGAAGAGAGCCTGGTCTACCGAGTGAGTTCCAGGACAGCCAGGGCTACACAGAGAAACCCCTGTCTCAGGGGTGGGGGTGGGGGAGCGAGGGTAAAAACAGTCGTTATCTGTTGAGACCAGTCTCCTGGGAACGGTGCTCAAGAGTAGAAGCCCATCAGTCTCGGGAACACTCCAGAAATCAAGAGGAGAAAGGTCCAGGCATCCTCTCCCCGCTGCAGGATGCTGACCGTCTCAGGTCCCGAGGCCTGGGCTTTCCCCTACTTTGTCCAAACTTCCCTGTGGGCTGGGTCCTGTGCCATTGTTTTACTGTGTGACCCAGGGCGTCTCACAAATGTTCTCTGGGTGTCAATTTCATCCCTGTAGGGGGGGGGAGTCCACATAATTCCCAGGAGCCTACAAAGATGGCGGAACTGGCAAAGGTGGACTCTTCCTTTGGCCGGCCATCCTAGCGATTCTTTGCTTCCCTTGGAGTCCCGTGGCTGCCAGACTCAGCTGTGGCTGTAGGGAGGGTCTTTGCCTTTTTCTTGTCTGGCTGCACCCCTGTTCCCCAGGCTTCCGGTGCTTCAGACAGGATGCTGGGGAGGCTGACTGCCCTTGTGACCACAGAGAGGTTCATATATGTCTAGCGGTGTCCCAGTCTGGTCTGGTCTGAGAGCCAGGTAGGAGGTGGTTGTAACCTGGAGACAGGAGCCTCACACTTGAGGAAGAGGTAGCTGTCTGTTGCTCCGCATCTTATGGGTATCTTTCAACCTCACTGCACCCCTGCTCCCCCCCCAGACTCCCACCCTCACCCCTGCACCCTCGTCCCAGTGGCTCCTGCCCAGGCTCCTGTGGCAGAGGCCAGCACATGCTGCTGTGTGCTGGAGCATAGTCACCGATGATTATGCTGCAATCAACAACTCTGTTGTCAGGGACACGGCCTGAGCAGGGCGTTGGAAATTCCCCACATGGGTTTCAAGGCCTCTGTTTGACTGCACACTGAGATCTTTTCTCCAGAAAAAAAGGCCCAAATCCCCTGTCCTTCTAGGGAAGCAGCCAGCAGCAGGAACAGAGTCTCTGAACACTTAACTCTTGACTTGAGGAGACCAGGACAGCCGTGGCCTTGGGTTTGGCAGCCCATCGCCTGCTCTTGGGGAGGTTCTCCAGGAAGTGGGGAAGGAGCTACAGGTGAGATAGACACTCTGGAGGGCTGTCTGAGAGGATGTGACAATTTGAAGGTCTTTGCAGGTAGAATTCCTACCCAGAGAGGCAGGGAGGGCCATTCAGATATCCATGGCAGAGGTACAGAGGGAGCACACACAGAGAGATAAGCTGGGAGGTGAGCATGAACTCTGAGGGAAGCAGTCCAGTCACTAGGGCAGAACTGTCCGTAGCTGGTGAATGCAGACAAGAAGAGGTGAATACAGGGCCAGGCTACAGTCGAATGCTGTTGGGGAAGCAACATGATGGGGCATTTGTGAGGGGTTTTCCTCGCCAGGGATTACCCACAGCATATCTGCTCCATTATCCTAGCAATGAAGTGGATTCCCTGGGGACCTTCCAAATGGAATGTCCTAGCATCTTTGGGCATGGCATGTCCACGTCCCTCCAAATCTAGGCAGCCAGACTCATGACCTATGCTCTGGCTTCCTCTCCTGCCCCCACCTCCCCTCCCCTTTTTGACCAGAAGGAGCTGGACCAGTGGAATTCTGGGTCTTTTATCCTGAGAGGTCCCTGGTTCTATCCAAGACTCCTCCTAGGCATGGATCTTAAGGTTTGGGATAGACTTGGGATGCCCTAGGTCACAGAGCAGGAAACTGGACTGGAAGCTCTTCATCACCTTCAATGGTTTGGAACACTTGTCACATAGCTGGAGCTAAAGGTTGCACAGAAATGTCATCCCGGGGCCTTGTCCAGGGAGTCCTCTATTTTAACACTCAGCAATCTTTCCCCATACCTCCCCTCCCCAATACCCCCAGTCCAGTCACACACACACCCCTGTACTTCCCCAGCCTCAGCAGATCCACCTCCTACTGCTCGGCTTTCAGTTCATGGACACCCAGGGCTGTTCCTCTTGCCCAAAGCCTTCACATCCATCTCTCCCACTTCCTTAGACTTCTTCAGATCATAGCTGGGACCTCCTTCTCGTGTCTTTGATGCCCACCCTACTGAGTTCAGAGGTCACACTTTACTTTTCTTCACTTTGCATTGTGTGTTGTGTGGCACTCAAAGGCTGTGGAATCCACAGAAACAAGACCCAGTAGCTCCCAGAGAACATTGCGTGTGCCCAATTAAATGCACCTGCTAACGAATGGAAGCCATGTGTGGCTGGCTGGATGGGTGAATGGCTGACAGGTGGGTCAGCGAGTGCATGGGTGGATATGTGGATAAATGGGTGTGCGGGAGAGACGGTAGATGCACATGCACACATGTGCACATGCATGGCCACTTACCAATTTCTGAACTGCAAGCGGGTTCATGCTCAGCTCCTTCACTTCAGAACAATGATTTAGTTTACTTTAGTAGCTTTTACTTTAATAATTTTCCTATGTAGTGCAGGCTGTCTTGAACTCACAACCTTCTAGGCTTGGCTTCCAATGTGCTGGCATTGGAAGGATGCTACACCATGCCAAGTTGTTTTTTTTTTTTTTAAGATTTGTTTATTTATTTTATGTATGTGAGTGCACTGTAGCTGTACAGATGGTTGTGAGTCTTCATGTGGTTGTTGGAAATTGAATTTTTAGGACCTCCATTCGCTCTGGTCAACCCTGCTTGCTTTAGTCAACCCCTGTTCGTTCCAGTAGGCCCCACTCGCTCTGGTCAACTCTGCTCGCTCAGTCCCTGCTTGCTCCAGTCCAAAGATTTATTTATTATTATACGTAAGTACACTGTAGCTGACTTCAGACGCACCAGAAGAGGGCGTCAGATCTCGTTATGGATGGGTGGTTGTGAGTCACTGTGTGGTTGCTGGGATTTGAACTCAGAACCTTCAGAAGAGCAGTCAGTGCTCTTAGCCGCTGAGCCATCTTGCCAGCCCCCACTATGTCCAGTTTAACAGATTTATTATTATTAGACATAGTTTTACTAATGTAGACCAGGTGGCCTTGAAGTCACAATCCTCCTGCCTCAGCTTTCCAGATATTGGGATCCTAGGTGTGAGCTGCCATAAGGAGTTTAACGTATTGTGTCAATGTGTCCCAGTACTCACAGGTCTCTCTCTTGTAGAGGCCCTCTTTCTCATCCACAGCTTTAGCACTGACAGAAGTTTAAGTGACAGAAGTGACAAGGTTTCTGTCAGTTTCTGACAGAAAAAAAAAGAAAAAAGAAGAAGAAAAAAAAGCCATACTCAGGTCTGGGAAGTAAACAATGGCCACAGTAATGACATAGTAATTGCAACAGCAACAGTTACCATCTGTGAGCAACCACACGGGCGGCACCTGTGATAGGGATCCCAGGAGCCCTCTCTGTCCCTCTGCTCCATAAAGAACTCTGCTTGACCCACACACTTCTCCACGCACTTCTCTTACTTCTTCTTCCACTGACAGCACACTGCCCTCTCCCTCGTGTGGTCCACCCTTCCCACTACCGCTTCCTCTCCACCCATCTGTGAGGTGATTGCTCCTCCACAGTGTGGCTGGAGGGTTAGCTCATAAGGGCGCTAACTTCATTCTTTATTCATGCTATGTGGGACTCTGAATTGTCCAAGGCTACTCCCAGGATATGTGGCCAACCAGCAGATACCCTGGGAGGAGCATCGCCGTTCCCGCCCTGTCCCTCTTCCATCTTTCCAGGTTGGTATAGCCATGAACGATTTGGTGACCTTCACCTTTCTATCTGTGCAATGGGCATGATGCCGGGCACTCCATCATGGTGCTGTAGGTGAAGTGAGTGTGTGACGTTCTTTGTTCCCAGGAGAGAAGGCCATTCCTTTCCTGATCCTCCATCCCTCTGGGATGTGGCATGGGATTCTTCTCCTGGGGTCCCCAGGGATCTTTCCTCAGGAT
Organism: Mus pahari; assembly: GCF_900095145.1. Classification (NCBI taxonomy): domain Eukaryota; kingdom Metazoa; phylum Chordata; class Mammalia; order Rodentia; family Muridae; genus Mus; species Mus pahari. Next base: position 18,983,266 of record NC_034609.1, on the reverse strand, counting down.
CCCACGGTGGGCCAGTAGGCACTCAGCAATGATAGCTCCTGGTCACACTGTCCTCGGGACAGCCATAGCATCCTTTGTATTTTCATGAGACTCTTCAGAGCGGTTTAGAGGCTTATCCTAGGGCACAGGGTCAGTGGTTTGCAGCAGCCCAGGTCTTTGTTCTAGACTTTGCCCACTTCCCCTCCCACTGTCACCTCTCCATGCCTCTGTCCTCTGGACATGTACTTCCTTAATCTACACCTACGGCTCCAGATGCTGACCATGGGGACCCGGCTGCCTCTCGCTCATTCACCTGTCTATCTGTGAGTTCCCTTCGCCTCGCTGCCGTCTGGCAACTGTGAGGTCGTCCCGTTCATGGACGGATATGCTCCCTGAAGACAGAACATCATGCCCTCTGCACCCATTTAGCCTCAGGACCGAGCTCCCTCTCCAACCGGCTTCCCCCTTTCTCCTCACCTCAGCATTGCTCTCACCTCCCTGTCACCACCCAGTCTGAAGCTCTGCCCTTGACTCATTCCTGGCCTGCTTCCCCCACACGTCATCAGACACTTGTCCTCACCTCCTCCTCATTCCACTACCTCAATCGTTTCCTTTCCACCCACACAATCCAACCCATGGGACCCACTTCCTCCTAGGAACTTTCTCCTACTGCTACCTAGCCTGTATATGAGGCTATACCTGTATATCCAGGAGGCTGAGGAAGGGGGATTAAAAGCTTGGGACCAGCCTGGGCTATGCAGTGAGATGCTATCTCCGCTCTTGAAAAGCTATCATCACTTAGGGTGGTGGCACACACTTTTAATCTCAGCACCCAGGAAGTAAAGGCAGGAGGATCTCTGTGAGTTCAAGGCTACCCTGGTCTACACAGTGAGTTCCAGGACAGCCAGGACAAACCTGTCTCAAAAAAAAAAAAAAAAAAAAAAACCACCCATAAATGACTCTGTATGGTTTGGATATATGAAGTGTCTCCCAAAAGGTTTATATATTTTTTAATTTATTTTATTTTATCTTTATTTTTATTTTTTTCGAGACAGGGTTTCTCTGTACAGCCCTGGCTGTCCTGGAACTCACTTTGTAGACCAGGCTGGCCTCGAACTCAGAAATCCGCCTGCCTCTGCCTCCCAAGTGCTGGGATTAAAAGCGTGCTCCACCACTGCCTGGCTAAAAGGTTTATATATTGGTTCAGAGGTTAAGAGCATTTACTACTTTTGTAGAGAACCCATGTTTGGACCCCAGCACCCACATGGTAGCTCATAACCACCACTAGACACCTCCTTTTGGGCTCTAGGCATACATGTGGTATACATACACACATACAGGAAAAGCACTCAGACACATTCAATGAAATAAATAAACATGGCAATTTGGTTCTGTGGCTTAAGCCGTTCTCTGCCAAGCCTGACAACCTGAGTTTGATCCTAGCAACCCACATGGTAGAAGGTGAGAACCAACTCCAGCAAGATGTCCTCTGACATATACAGGAACGTGGTGGCACATGCCACACACACATGCGTGCACACACGCACACACATGTACACATACACACATGCACACACAGGCACACGCACACACACGCAAACACATGCACACGTACACACATGCACACACAGGCACACGCACACACACAAACACATGCACACGTACACACACGCATACACATGTACACGTACACACACGCACACACAGGCACACACACACATGCAAACACATGCACACGTACACACACGCACACACATGTACATGTACACACATGCACACACAGGCACACGCACACACATACAAACACATGCACACGTACACACACACAATTTTTCACAGTAATTAACATTTAAAGAGAAAGGTGACTAGCTCATAAGGGTGCTAACTTCATTCTTAGTTCTAACCACTGATGAATTTGTACTACATGGGCTCTGTGAAAATGGGGCCTGTGTAAAGGAAGTGGATCCCTGGGAGGCACTCCGTGAGACAAGCAACCTTGCGCCACTATGTCCCTCTGTCATGCTTTTATGACTCAACACAGACCTGAGTCAACACACTGAAAACATAAGCCAGACTAACATAAGCCTTCCCCCTTATGTCACACAGAAAATCTGACAACACCGGCTCTCCGTGTCCTTCCACCTCTGCGTGACTGGGGGCTGTCCCTTTCATTCCTGGCGGATGCCTCCAAATCAGTCTACCCCTTGAGCACAACTCTCTAGACGATGCAAAGCCAGTGTGCTCTGTGCAGCAGAGGAGTTCGGAGCAGTAGGTAAGCTGGGTGCCTGGCTTGGGATTCCAGTCTACCAGCGGTGGCACTTCTTAGGGTCAAAGTCACCTCCCTCTGAACCCTTAGTTTCTTCATCTGCAAGGTGAAAGAATGAATAGCAATGACATCAGAAGTCTACGGTGCCTTTTGGTGATTATAGCAGGCAGAAAAAAGAAAAAAAGGAAAAAGGAAAGAAAAGCCATCTATATGCTGGTGCCTCTGACTTTCACAAACTGCAGAATCACACATATCCAGCTTCCTACTCAACACACCAAACAGGCATCTCCAGCCCCCGTGTCCAAAGCTGAGTTCCCGATTCCCTCACCCCCACTCGTGTTCCGCCCCCGTTCTCCACCAGCCCCTTTCTTCCGGTTGAACATGCCAGAAGCCTGATCGCTGTCTTACTGCCTCTTCCTCTCTCCCTACATTCCATCTGCTAGAGGGCGCTCAGTGCATCCTTCGCCAATTCTCAAGAGCCATCCCTTTTCCTCTGGATTCCTTCATCCACCTCCTGGCCACTTCTGCTACACTTGCTCTGTACTCCGTCCCCAACCCAGTAGCCCCAAAGCTACAGCTCCCCTATGCTTAGAAGTTCCCCAAGGCTCTGTGTTAACTCAGGGAACAAGCCAGCAGCCCTCTTGGGGCACCCCCAGCCTTCCCCAACCACCCCAGATGCCCCGACACACTCCCTTCTGGAGGAACTGTCTGCAGACATCTGCACACCTCTAGATCCTTGTTTGGATGTTCCATGAGGTGCCCCAGTTTCAGCTGGCGTCCTGCCCCTCTTTGGCACTACTTTTTCCTTTTCTGCTGACATTCTGCTGCAGACTCATTCACGTCTGCTGCTTGTCACCTGCTTTCCAGCTGCACCCCAGCCATATTCCCACTGTGATGAAATATGTCTTTATTGTGGGTCCCTGGTCCACAATCAGATAAGACAGAGAGAGAAGGAGGGGAAGGGGGAGTAGGGAGAGGAGAGGAGAGGAGAGGAGAGGAGAGGAGAGGAGAGGAAGCCAGCCTGGTGTCATTCTTGAGGCAGAATGCATAAGCTTTTGCACAAGCTCTCTTGTGATAAAGAGCCTGTCTCCATGTCTCTGATGTCTGGACATCAGGCACTGAGCTTCCGTCCCCCACCCCCACCCCCGCATGTAAGTCAGTTCTTTTTGCCCATTGCTAAGGGCCAGCTCTTCCCAAAGAGCACTTATTCCACTTCCCAGGTTACTTCAAAGGCCGATCTTTGGTTCTCCAATGGCCCTGGGACCATTCAAGGCTCGCCCAATGGGAACAATGAAAGAAGCCATGGAGAAGTCAGCAGTCTGCCATTGTTTGGGTTGCTAGGGGCTCTTTCCTGCCTAACCAGACCCTCTTGGTTCAGCACCAGGGCCAGCGCTAGGCACCCAAGTCAAGGAAATGGAGTCTCAAATCTTGCTGGCTTGAAAGTCTAGTGTAGAAGAATCCCTGGTCCCACCTCCAACCTTATCCAACACCAGCCAGAGCCAAAAGAAGCCATCAGGGAGAAGTCAATCAAGCCCCATCAACACTGGTGATTTGACCTCCCAACCACTTCATATCTTTCCCTAGCAGGCAGGATTGGGGAGGGGTGCGGCTCCCTCTGAGCAAGGTACAGACCCAGAGTCTTCATGGCTCTGAAGACCCCACTCCTGAGAGAAGCTGGCATCCCACAGCCTCTGTCCCAGCCAGAAGGGACAGCAGCTTCCTCCCTGCTTTGCCTGCTGCTTGCACACCCTTCCTGCCACGCCTGGGATCCTTCCAGCTCTCAGCTGTGGCTTCTATTTTTAAATGAAACTAACAGAGCTTAATCCACCTCCACAGATGACTGGCGTTGCACTGACTTTGCAGATTACCTAGGGAAGGTGGACATCTGTCCCATGCATCCTCTCTGCTTCTCATCTCCTCCCCAAGCCAATTCTTCCACCTTGCCTTCTTCCCATAGGAGCAGGGGGTGGGGCTCCTTCCTCTTAGGTGATTTCCTCGACCCTCTTGGTTTCTCTAGATAGGGTTTCTTTGTGTAGCCCTGGTCAAACTGGAACTTGTTCTGTAGACCAGGCTGGCCTCCCAAGTGCTGGGATTAAAAGCATGGACCACCACGGCCCACCTCTTAGGTGGGCCTTTAAGGATGTGCAGGCAGGTCTTGCTGGCACAGGCTTGTAATCCAGCTACTTGGAAGATTGAGGCAGGAGGATTACAAGTTTAAGGCTAGCCTGGGCTACTTAGTGAGACCCTGTTTCAAAACACAAAAGTAAAAGTAAGACTGGAGAGCTGCTTCTGGGGAAATGGCTCAGTGGTTAAGAGACTGGCTGCTGTTTCAGAAGACTTGAATTCAAGTCCCCGCATCTGTGTGTTGGCTCACAACTGTCTGTGGCTCCAATTCCAAGGGATCTACTGCCCTCTTCTGACTGCTGCAGTCACAGGCACACAAGTGGTACACAAACATATAGGCAGGTGAAATAATCCACAAACATAAAATAAAAGAGACAGTTACAATATTTTTGAAAGAGAGATATCTAGGAATGTGTATGTGTGGTGTAGCCTTTGTCTGGATATGTAGGAGTCCCTGGGCTCAATTTCAAGCACCACACACACACACACACACACACACACACACACACACACCTCATACAGTGGGGAAGGATGTGGTGAGGGAGTTGGAGTATAAGAAGGAGGTAGAGTAACTTAACAAGCAGAGGGAAACTTCAGCTGCCCTAGATTGGTCAGGACTACAGGTTAGACGTCAGACCAAACAAATGGAGCCAGGACAGACATGATTGGCACAGTGAGCCATGCTCAGAGGGAGCCAGGTCAGACAGGATGGGCACAGTGAGCCATACCCTTGTGTCCTGCCCAGGCACCTAGATGTGCTAGCCATGCCCACGAATGTGCAGGTGCTTCGGCAGTTACATCCCCTTGGACTAGGAGGAGCAGAGTTGGGCATTCGCTGGCCCCATGTTTCTTTGTACTTTCCTAAGCAGTGTGTACACCTTTAACATACAGTTGTTTCTCAGTACCCCAGGGTGTGGATCCAGGCCTTTCTGAAGATACCAATGCCTAAGAATGTTCAAGTCCCTACTGTGAAATGACACAGTATTTACCGGTCTCTCTGATCACCCTCCTACGTACTCCTCTTTAGATGATCACTTATATTGTCTGACATTGTGTAAGCACCGTATGAACGCCATCTACCTTGGACTGCTGGGGAATAATAAATAATAAGAAGAAAAGCCCTGTGTGTTCACTGGAGATTTATTTATGAGGACAGAATATGGGGCCTTGTGTGTAGTAGACAAGCACTCTACCACTGAGCTATATCTTCATCCCTGTTTTTTTTTGGTTTTTTGTTTTGTTTTTTTTTTGAGACAGGGTTTCTCTATGTAGCCCTGGCTGTCCTGGAACTCACTCTGTAGACCAGGCTGGCCTCGAATTCAGAAATCCGCCTGCCTCTGCCTCCCAAGTGATGGGATTAAAGGCGTGTGCCACCACTGCCCGGCTTCATCCCTGTATTTGGTTGTTCTTTCTCTTACACCAGATCTCACTAAGTAGCCTTGGTTAGCCTGGAACTCATTATCTAGACCAGGTTGGACTCGATCCCACAGAGCTCCATCTCCACTTGACTCCGCTTCTCCAGTGTTGGGATTAAAGATGTGTGCCACTATACCTGCTTATACATTTTGACCTGATATTTTGGGTCTATGGTCGGTTGGTTTTGTGTGTGGACCCTGGGGTCTGGGTTGACTGTGTGCAATTCTGAATGCGTACTTTAGCTTTGTACTAGCAGGATCACACTGGGTCGGTGTTCACACCCCCTAGCATTATTAATCCTTTGCTGATGGGTGCCCACGTCTTTCTCCCCATGGATGTATGCTATTCTACATGTATGTACATTATTCTTCTCAGTACATTTGTGACTTTGGCTATATTTCTGAACCTTCTCTGTGTCTTTGTACACCCAGGTGGAAGCGGTAACTCTTTTCAGTATGAACTAATCTTATAGCATTGGCAGGAGTTATATAAGATTATATAAGTTTGTCTAAATGCTTGCAGCAGGGAATGAGATCTAGCTTGGTGGTTAGGATGCATGAGGCCCTGGTTGCACACCACCACCACCACCACCACCACCACCGCTGCCACCACCACCAAAGCTCATTGACACCTCTCAGGAAGTTGTCAATGAGATCAGAGCCTCTGGCAGCGGACAGTGACGCTTCCTCTTACCCCTGGGCCATGTGGATAGCACTTCAATCCTATCTAGCTGGTGGTGACCATGATAATATAGGGCCTATTAAAAAGTGGTCCCATGCATACAGCAGAGTGCAATATGGACCAGAAAATTGTTTGGTTAGGAATGAGCTTTAGATCCCAGGCTGCCCAGAGCTCAGGGCCGCTAGGTTTCTCAGCTAGCCAGGTATCTAAGGAGGCTGGAGGAGAAGCAGGGCATTGCCCCAGCCCAGGCTTCCTGGGAGTTCTGACCTAGCCTGGGAAGGATTATCTTACAGAATATAACGGTGGGTGGAGGCTCATTCAGTTCCACTGGGACTTGAGTGCATTGCCCTGTCAGCCATCATTGTCTTGTGTCTCATGGAGGCAATTACGTATATCCACCAGACACCCAGATCCCCAAAGATAAATGGGGTACAGCACAGACATCAGGTTAGGGAGTGCCAAAGGACACAGGTGGCTTTGTCCTTTTCCTTTGTTACAACTTTCAGTATCCATGATGGCACTGCCACAGAGAGGGGAACAGAGAGCCTTCCTCCCCGGGAGCCTATAGAACCACAGTGGAGCAGCAGCTACAGCTGGAAGCACAGAAGACTGTCATTAAACTAAGTCAAGAAAGGCCTTTGAAATAAGTGACACCCAAGCTAAGCTCAAAGGTGACAGGGGAACAAAGATGGGTAAGTTTTAGAGCCAGGCAAGAGGATCTACAAAGTGTGTGACCAAAGTGGGTAGGTAGGTATATTGGTCAGGGTTCCCTAGAAGAACGGAACTGATAGAATGATCTATGTATATACAGAGGGGTTCATTAGAATGACTTACAGGCTGTGCTCCAGCTAGTCCAACAGTGGTCGTCTTTCAACAGAAAGTCCAAGAATCCACTAAGCGTTCAGGTCACAAGGCTAGAAGTCTCAGTTGGTCTTCAGCGCATGTTGTGATCTCAAAGAAGTAGGTTCTAACCCCAGTGAAGGAGTCAAACTTGCCAGAGAGAGGCGAGCAGGGAAAGAGCAAGTGGTTTCTTCTCCCACGTCCTATATACATATGGGCAGCCATGAGAAGGTGTGGCTCAGATTTAGGGTCTTCCTGCCTCCAGTGATCCAATTGAGAAAAATCCCTCACAGGAGTGCACAGCTGTGTGGGTTTTTGGTTAGTTCAAGATGTAGTCAAGGTGACAACTGAGATTAGCCATCACAAGTCCTCTCCTTGTCACATCTTATGTCATGCTTTATTCCCAAATGAAAACAGTAACTGATAATTATACCCAATGTGATTCAACTGTCCCATGTACAACCTCAAACACTATGCATTTTAGAACAGATGGCAATGTGGATTGAGGAACATAGTGTGTGATAACTTAAATATGATAACCACTGACACATTACATGATAAAGAAATCGAGGAAAGAAAACAAACATCTGGACAAACACATTCCTAACAAAACAGGACATAAACACTCAGATCAATTTAATCCTCATTTCTGCAGCTGGTCATCTGGCCTTGGCTGTTAGTTCAAAATATCCATATTGTATTTCCTTACCTTCAGCAAGCACCTCGGCAGGCCTTGGTTCTATCCCCAGAGGAGCAATCCATATCTTCATTCCTGAAGGGCCTGTGCCCTTTGTCATCCTGACTGTAGTGGGCTGTTGTGCTTTTCCGTTGACTTTAATCACAGGCCGGGATAACTTGGACCCTAAACCATCCCCTGTACTCCAGATGTAATTTTCCTTATCTCCATTCAGGAGAATCAATCAGATTTTTTTTTCTAGAAGTCTGGATCAATCATCCCTCCTAACACTGCTATTCCTGTCTTAGCCTGTTGGCTTAAGGACAGCAGAAGCCCAAAGTGGGCAGGGGGGAAGTCAGAGCTCCCAGTTCAATGAAATGTTTGTTGTATCTCCAGGCAGGAGCTCTTCCCATGTTGGAACCAAAACTTAGCAGAAGTTAAGAGCTCTGGAGCAAAAAGCAAAAAATTTCTTGGTGGGCCACTAGGGGTGAGAGTAAGTGCGACCATTCCCCTTTCTACCCTTGGTTAAGTCAACTGCCATTCTCCATGACCCCCTTCTTCTGCACAGGTCACATAGGAAAGTTAGAGAGAGATGTGAGGTGAACCACCACCCCTGCATCTTTTAAGTCCTTGATGGTGGCACTAATTTCTGCAATTCCTCCAGGAATGCAACACTCCTTTTGGCTCACATCTTTTTGGTTCACATTTTCCCTGATAAAGGTAACTTCAAAGGTTTCCGTTTAGCCTCTCTATAAGAGCCCCATTCCACAGGTCAGAAAACCAGTATGAGAATTCCTAATTTCTAATTATATCTATTCCAATGATACCTTCTGGAACCAGGAAAATAATCACAAGATGAGTTTGATGATGCGCTCGACTTACTATGAATCGGACTTCAGTCAAAACTCCATCAATCACCCGACCTCCATAAGCTCGGGCTTTCACTGAAGGGCCACGATGTTTCTTGGAGTCTCGTGGAATTGGAGTTAGTGCAGAACCAGTATCCAATAGACCAGGAAAGTCTGATGTTTCCTTCCTCCTTTTACAGGTTACCCATGTAAGAGGCCAGAGGGTCTGTATGACTGGAGAAAGGCTAACAGAAAACATTTGGGTATTTTATCCCTCCCCAGAGGGAGCTGGCTGTCCGTTCATTCAAGGGGTTCTGAGTCTGAAAACTGGTTCAAGACCGGAAATCCACTTATGGACTGAGATTCCCCTTTGCCACGATCCAATGTAGCCGTTCTTTTATTTGTTTGAGATTTTTTTTCCACTTATGCAGATCAAGCAAAAATACAGAAGGCTCCTTATCTGTTCCATGCCCAGAAACACCATGACTGATCAGCCAGTACCAAAGGTCCATATAGGTCATGCTACTATATTAATCCTTTTACCTGGAAACCCATTACAGGTCAGGCCACTATGGACGCCGCTTTGCCTGTGCTGCTCATTCTGACAACTGTGATCGACTTCCCTTTGGCAATTCAGTGCAGCCACCTGGCCTCTGGTACTCTGAAGCTAAAATAAACCCATCACATCTAATTCATCCAACAGCATCTCTGACCCTAATGTCTGACACAAGGAAAAGGGCAACTACACAGCTCTTCAAATGTGCTGGTGCCCCCTCATCATTTTGAGTCTTAGAGGATTAGTGGAAGGCGTGTCTTCTGGGCCTGCCCATGGTGGAGGATTGGGCTTTACAAAGAGTACTCAATCTAGCATTGTGGTTTCCCTGAGCCTTCAAATCCCTTCATCAATGTTGTGAGGTATTCACCAGAGAAGGCAGCTAGGACACAGGCTAAGTCAATAGAAAGTCTATATTAGCCAGCCAACGACTATACTAGGTATTTGGGATCCTAGTGTAGCTCTGAGCCTTTTTTTTCCAGGGGGAATTTTAAACCCAAGAAAACAGTGTTCTGGTTTGACATAACAGTTAGCCAGAAGCAGAACTACAGAAGTCAAAAAGCAAGGCTAGCACATTTGGGGAGTTTTCCAGAAGTGTGGACTTGGGTGGACAGGGCCCGTGTTCTGGTTTGAGAGGGTGGCACTGCCTACATGCTGAGTTTTGTGGCCTGAATGGTACTTTCGTCACAGCGTCGGTTGTGCTAAGGTCTCAGAGCCCACTAAGTCTGGGATCCTTGATGATCGACTCTAAGCCAAGGGATCTACGTCATTTCTAGCTTCTTTTCAGTAGGCCACCTTTTGACAAATGCTTCAGGCAACTGATCAAACTTTTAACACCATGTTTAACTGATCAAGCTTCCTAAACCTAGACTCAGTAGTCCAGATCAATAAACTCAGACTGATCCAGCTGTATGTAATCCCAAACGCTTAAAATCCTCTCCCACACACATTCCCCACATTTCTGCTTGCATCAGTGAGTCATTAAGCTCTTTAGTGGCGCAGCACACTTCCTCATGGGCTGCACATTCTTTCTACCTTCCCTCTAGGAGCCTGCTTTGCCTTAAGTCTGGTTACAGGTCTAGAGGCAACTACCAGAGGGCCCTCAGGGACATCGGTACTATCTTGTCTGGTATCTTCTTCAGGGGTAGCAGACAATGAAGGATTGATTTCCTCAGGAGGTGGAGGTTGGGGTACATTCTTTGCTAAAGGTGGAAAGGCTACCCAGCAAAGAGATGCCTCCGCATCGGATATATGAACTTGCCAGTGAGTGAGGGCAAGCTGGCAAAAAGCAAAAGCTTTTTTTCTTTCTTTCTTTTTTCTTTTCTTCTGTGTCTTTTATATGGACTGCCATGAGAAGGCATGACCCAGAATTAGGACTGGTCTCCCACTCTTACGTGATCCAATCCAGAGCAGCTCCTCACAGGTGTGCCAAACTGCTTGGGTGGTCAGGTAATCCCAGGTGTAGACAGGTTGACAACCCGGAATGGCCATCACAGTAAGAGGAAAGGATGGAGCGACCGTGGCCAGTGAGCAAAGACTGGGCTCAGCATATTTTATCCATTAACAGACAGTGTATGCGGGTTGGAGAGATGGCTCAGTGGTTAAGAACACCGACTGCTCTTCCGGAGGTCCTGAGTTCAATTCCTAGCAACCACATGGTGGCTCACAACCATCTATAATGGAATCTGATGCCTTCTTCTGGTGTGTCTGAAGAGAGCAATGGTGTACCCATATGCAATAAATAAATAAATAAATAAATAAATAAATAAATAAATAAATAAATGTTTAAAAAGAGAGAGAGAGAGAGTATGTTCAGCTGGGTATGGGGTTATGGTAGAGCATATGGGGGTATGGTAGAGCATGCCTGTATTCCTGGCACTTGGAATCTGGAGATAGGAAGATCAGGAGTTCAAGGTCACCCTCTGCTACATAGCAAATTCAAGGTCAAGGCCAGTCTGGGGTGCCTGCAATACAAGGCCTATGTCCTCATCAGAAGGGTTCCAGCCTTTGAATGGCATCATGGCCAATAAGTCATCCTCCAAGCTGAGCCTGTGTTTTCTTGATGGTGTCAGAGTTAACTGGATGGGCCGGTTATGCTGACTCATAAGAACCCTCCAGCCATCCCAGATTAAAACCACAAATGTTTATTTGTTCTACCCCTGCATGTTGATTAGCTGGACTCTCTTCCACAGCCAGAAGTTCCATGTCCCTTAGACTCTGGGACCCAGGTACTTCCTGGAATATTGTAGAGGCTGGGCCAGTGGTGACATGCACGACGACGACAGTCAGTCCCAGAACCCTAACTAGGGACGGTGAAGAAATGACAAAAACATGTGATTGAGAAGCCACAGCACCCCCCAGAAACTCAAAGCCCCAGCACTTCTCAGAACTTGATATGTTTAGTGGATACATAGCTGACCGGGGAGGTGGGGTTGTTGCACAGATAAACGAAGAAGCAGGATTGGCGCATACAGTCGAACAAGAAGGCATGATTAGCTGATCTCAGTAGGAGCAGACTCGGCAGGGGAGCAGCCCTTAGGCCATAAACAGGGCAGCTGGTGGAGAGAAAGCTTCAGCGGGCACATTCTGCACTCTGTTGGCTCACTTGGACTCAAGGAAGGCTGGGTCTCACCCGGGATGGCTTGGCCACTCCCACGGGGCTCAGACATGGGTTCTTGACCAGGTTTTCCAAACAGTGCTCAGTCACTTAGCCTCCACTCGCTCCCTACTGTGCAGAGAGTTCTGGCGAGTGTCTGTCTACTCAGCTACCTCAAACTCTGCCACGTTTACACACTGCTTCCCATCTCACTTACCAGAGCTGCCCCGCCAGCCCGAGGGGTGCCAGGTCATGTGCCTGAGAGGCAGCAAAGCCAGGAGCATTAATAACAACACCAGTCTCCAAGGACTTGAAAACTTAAAAGACAAAAGAAAAAGAAAATAAGGAAACCCTCCCAACTTCCCTTTCTGTCCAAGCATCAAGCATCCTGATAGTCTGGTTTGAATTACTTGTGATTCAATAAGTTTTGCTTTACCAAGTTGAAAACAATAGAGAGGAGAAAACTACCAACTTGAACAGAAAGTATTAACTTTAGGGGCAAATGGTGCAAATTGCAGATTATTCTTCTTTTGAGACTTTATGTATTTTTGTTTTATGTGTATTTGTGCTCCATGTGCCTGCAGTACTAGAGGAGGCCAGAAGATGGCATTAGATGCCCCAGGAATCTGGGCCTAGAATTAGGGACAGTGATGGATGAATGGACAATGTGGGTGCTGGGAATTGAACCTGGGCACTCTAGAAGAGCAGCCAGCGCTCGCTCTTAACCACGGAACCATCTCTCCAGCCCCAAGTTACAGATTATTGTTATCTGTTTAATAATACCATAATGTCTTTTTTTCTCCCTTCTTCCCTCCCTCTGCTTCCTCTCTTCTTTCTCTTCCTCTTCTTGTTTTGAGACAGGTCTCCCTCTAGGTCTGGCTGGTTTTGAACTCTCAGCCATCCTCCTGCCTCTGCTTCTCTAGTGTTGGGATCTGACACCACAGTATTTCTTTACTTCCCTGAAGACCAGGAAGACTATATTTATTTATGGTCACCTGGTAATTCTATAGTCTTGTTTGAATACCCAATAACCAAATCCTGTATTCCTAGACCCTTGGGGGGCTGAGAGGATCCTTTGCCCACCAGCTTGAGGTCAGCCTGGGCTACATGTGATACCCTGCATCCTCTCCCCTCTCCCCTAATTAGGATGGGGGCAATCTCAGCACTTGGGAGGAAGAAGCAGGAAGCAGGAAGATTATGAGTTCATGGCCACCCTTGGCAACGCTAGGTTCAAGGCTAGTCCACCCTATGTGAGACTTTCTCTTATTTCTTCTTTGAAGATTCCATTTACTTATGTGTGTTATATGTATTTTTTTTTGTGTGAGCATGTGTACATGATGTGTTGCCTTTGGAAGCTGGAGGAGGGCATCAGAACCCCGAGAACTATTGTTACAAGCCGTTCTGAGCTGCCTGCCATGGCTGCAGAGAGCTGAACTCAGGTCCTCCAGGAGTGCAGCAAGTGTTTTTAACCACTGAGCCATTTCTTCAGCCCCCCAAGATCAAGTTTCAAAAGTGTGTGTGTGTGTGTGTGTGTGTGTGTGTGTGCAATTTCAAACCATGTGGAAATGTGGATCATGGGTTCTAGGAACCCACTGGCCACAATTGCTTGTCTTCAATGTTTGGTGAGGGTTATCTTAAGATTTCTGAGATAAGTTCTCATTCCTGTTTTATATAGGAGAAAAACAAGGGACTGGGTCAAAGTTGCACAGGCAGAAAACCCCGTGTTATATTGTGTCCCGGTAGACAAGGTGCTCATTTTGAGCAGTACTGCTCTGCCCTCTAGGGGCAGCAGGGTGACCTGGAGGTTAAGGAAGGACATCTGCCCTGGAATTCACCTGGCAGTAGAGGCACTGACTGCAATGGGTTGAGATTACAGACATCCCTCGGGAGTCCTAGCCACTGAACTTGGCTCTGGTTCAGGCACGCCAGCCTAGAACTAGGTTTTGCTTCAAGTCCTTGAAGTTGAGTCATTACGTACTTTGAACCTGTGCACGGCCCTTGAGGCCTCTGAGCCCTCCCTGCAAACCCCCTTAGAGCAGCTGTATGCACTCACAAATACCGTGCTTGAACACATATACTACATACAACACACACACACACACACACACACACACACCCCAAAACATCTATTATTCGGCTCAGAGCTGGAAATTCCCAGCCATTCATTTGTGTGTTTTTCTTGTCTGTGGCCTCGCCCATCTGGGGAATGCAGAAGTTGACCACAGATCTAGGAGCAAAGGGACTAAGGTGGCAGGACTGAGGCTGGCTACTGCCTAGGTTCCCTGATGACTGGGGGAAAGGGAAAGAGGTATACCTGTTGCAGTGGGTCCTAAAACTCTGGCCAAGTAGGAGGTAGAGGCAAAGGGAGAAGAGTGGGGGCTGTAGCTTCATAGCACAAATCCTAGGCCCACACTCCCCAGGACTGACGAGAGGAAGTCAGAAGGGCTCAGGAGTCTGCACACTTAGGAATCTGTGGCTCAGCTGTGACTCAGGGGAACAGTGTGGAGCTGGGCATGGTGGCACACACTGCGGCACTGGAAAGGTGAGGAGAGAGGGTAGACCATCAAGGTTTTGGTAGGTTGCTCTGCCCCTTTGTTTCTGCTGGACTCCTTGCAGTGTAGGAAGAGGTCAGGGGAGACATCAGTCAAAGCCAGCCTGGGTCACATGGGGAGAACTGGTCTCAAAAAATCAACCTCCAACCTTTCCCAAAGCCTAATGACATATTCCTTAGGATTTGACCTCTGGAGAAAGGCTTGGTCCTGTGCCAGCTCTGTGGGAGACTGGAACAAGTCACACTGTCTTCAGATCTGGGAAGGAGTCAGGTGCTCTACCACTGAGCTGTGCTCCCGAGCCCAAGTTCACATATCCTTGGCAAACTTTACTGCCATGGTAAAGCTCACTGCCGGAAGAGCTTGGCACACAGCCTGCCACGTGGAAACTATGAAGAAGGAGTATCTATTATCGGCACGGTTGCCCGGAGTTTCAGAATAACTGCCATTTCAGACTTGGACCTGGGGATGGGAATTGCCTTCGCTACATCAAACTTGCTAAACCGAAAGAGAAAAATGTGAGGTCATGGAGCTTTGAGGTCCCTGGGGAGCCTTGAACCGGGATCCAGGTTTCTCGACTCCCTTCCTCTTCCTGAACCTGTTCAAGATGTCACCCACACCTCCAACCATTCCAGCCAGGGGAAAGCCTGGGGTGACAAACTGGGGAGGTTCCTATTTGGATGTGGAAATCAGGTCAGGAGGATGCAGGTCTGCCTGAAGAACTCTCCTCATAGAGGGAGAGCTGACTGCAGCAATCATGGACATGGGGAGGCAGGTCCTATACTTCAGGAGCTGCGGATTGCTGCTCCTGATGAAAATGGGCAGGAAACGATGGGGCGAGGGAGGCCCCAGAAAAAAAGGGAAGTGAGATCATGGTCTGCCTTCCCTTGATGTGTTTTTGATAGAGACAGGGGCTCCAAAACAATGTCCTTACCAAGAGGGTGGTGACAACAAATGGCACCTGATGGATCCCAGTGAGCCCAGAGAGCAGGAGATGGGTGGGCTGCATAGGACAGCTGGTGTGCCACAGGCTGTAACCCCTACGCCCAACCCCCACCTGTCACCTGGAGAGAACACAGCCTGTGGGGACCCCTGAGTCACTGAGAGAATTTAGGAAATGAGTATACCTGGCCAACTTCCTGATTTTTAAATGCTGTCTCTAATTTTATTTTCAACGATTTACTTATTTTTATTTCACGAGTATGAGTGGGTGTCTGCCCGTGTGTGACGGTGCCTAGAGAGGCCAGGAGAGAGAGTATCAGATCCTCTGTGAGCCACTTGATATGGGTGCTGGCAACCAAACCTTGTGTCTTCTACAAGAGCAGAAGGTGCTCTTAACTCTCTCCAGCCATCTCTCCAGCCCCTTGCTGACTCCAATTTTTTTTTTAAAGATTTATTTATTTTATGTATCTGAGTACACTGTAGCTGTACAGATGGTTGTGAGCCTTTATGTGGTGTAGAACCTCTGCTCACTCTGGTCAACCCCATTCACCCCGGTGTGCCCTGCTCACTCCGGTCGATTCCGACCATTCAATCCCTGATTGTTCTGGCCCAAAGATTTATTTATCATACATAAATACACTAGAGCTGACTTCAGACTCACCAGAAGAAGGTGTCAGATCTCATTACGGGTGGTTGGGAGCCACCATGTGGTTGCTGGAGTTTGAACTCAGAACCTTCGGAAGAACAGTCAGTGCTCTTTCCTGCTGAGCCATCTTGCCAGCCCATGCTGCCTCCAATTTTAAAACTATAATGTAGACACGGAGTCTAAGCTGTTATTGATAGAAAGATGTTCTGATATTTACTAACTACAGAATATGTAATTCTAGCTACTCAAGAGGTTGAGGCAGGAGGATTGATTATAAGACCTGCTTAGGCCAGTCTGAGCAACTCAGACAATGTGTCAAAACAACACATCAAGAAGAGAGCAGAGGGTGCAGAGGTCAGGAGTACGGCGCTTTGCCTAGCAAGCCTGAGGCCTGGGGTTTTAGCCCTATTCAAAAGGAAAACCAAACAAACTAACAAACAAAAACCCAGCTAAGTCACTGATAGCGAAGTAAACCCCAACTCTAACACATCACAGTGAGGAAAAAAAAGTCCGTTTTAGAATTCATGAAAGATTGTATACCATAGGCTGGACCTGACCTGAGATAACCCTGTGCTGTTTTCTTTCTTTTCATTGTTGTCTTGTTTTGTTGCTGTTGCTGTTGTTGTTTCAAGACAGGATTTCTCTGTATAGCCCTGGCTGTCCTGGAACTCACTCTGTAAACCAGGCTGGCCTCGAACTCAGAAATCCGCCTGCCTCTGCCTCCCAAGTACTGGGATTAAAGGCGTGCGCCACCACTGCCCGGCCCCTGTGCTGTTTTCAACCTGCACAACTGTACGTTGGAACTCTAATGATGTATACTGAAAAGCGGAAGGGCCGCTGAGCGGCTTACACTTGGGTAGGAGCTTCCTGGTTTCTTGAGAAGAGCTAGTTAGTCCCTCTTCGTCTTTATATGAGTCAGGAATGAGTAGAGACTGTGTAGAGGAAAATATGGACATCATATAAGGGACAGTAACATCAGGGTGGTGGCTTCTGGACACTGAGTAGGACCCATAGGGATCCCAAGTCTTGGCAGACCAAGAGACCAGTCACACCCACCTGCATAGAGGCCCAGAGAGGTGAAAGGTACCGGGTCACCATTACACACACAGAGGTAGCACTGGGCCAGGCCAGGGCCCAGTTCTCCTCATCCCCATCTGCAGGGCCTTCTGGGAAAATCTCTGCCCCTGATGCAAATGAGTTAGAGACCCGGGTCTCAGAACTTGTCCCCCTCTCCTCTTCCATTCCCCACTCTCCCCACCCCACCCCCACCCCGCCGAGGCCTACCCCAGAGAAAAGTTCCCTGATTTAATTCACAAGACTTTAAAATTTTATTAGTAAAATACAAAATGGCACAGACATTGGTAATGATGCTTGGAAAAAAAAAAAAAAACCTAAAAGATCAACCAACTCCTTTCAAAGTCCTCCTCAGATTGTTACGGCCCACATTCTGCTTGGGGAGGGAGGAACCAAAAAAATCTGACAATAGGTGTCCCAACCCACCGAAGGAGCCAGGATATAGTGCACTCGGGCTGCTGAGGCTCAGGCCTACAACTGGTACTGTGGAGCCAGACCAGAGCCGCCCACAGGCTTCCCAGGAGGAGGGTCAACAAGGGGCTGGCTTCCTCACTCTCAGGAGCCAACTGTTCCGAGCTTCCACCTATCAAGGAGTGAGTCACTGGCTTCTGGGTGAAGCCCGCCCCTGGGAGGCTCCGAAGATGTCGAAGGTGTCGAAGGTGACGAAGGTGACGGAGTTGGAACTATTCAGAGCAGGGTGGGGAGAACTGTCCCCGAGGGGCGTGGCCTGCCGGCTCTGCTCCGCTGGGGTGCTGCTCAGCTGCTCCTCGCTTCAACAGTCACTTGGTGCCCAGGGCAGAGTCCCTTCCAGAAAATGTCACGGGGCTCTTGGAGAATGCTATAGGAGTTCTGGCCCTGCCTGGAGCGGGGCAAAGGTGAGTCCTTGGCGTGAACAGTGCTCTCAGAGCTAGGAAAGGACCCTGGCAGCCTTTGTATGATCTGGACTATTCAAGTACACACACGCACAAGTCCCTACACTGAAATTGGGTGTGTGGCCACTCCAGGGGTTTACCCTGGATTCTCTGCCTCCCAGGGGCTCGTCCTAATCTTCCCTCTGTGGTTTGTTCTTCAGGCAGGGCAGACCTGTGACTGTCACATTGGTGCATGGGGGAGGGGTGCCTAGTGAGAGTACAGGGGAAGCCTTCTGAGTTGGCCTCTGTTCCTGCAAGTCCCCAACTCAGCCTCCGTTGGGGGGGGGGGCTACAGGGTAGGATCTGCACTCTCAAGCCACCCCTTAGAGTCCCAGGGTACAAAAGCCTCAGTCCAGTGGAATGGCAGTGACTATCAATGTTGATAAGGGCTGGGGTTGCATCCAGGGGTAGGGACAAGGATCTCAGAGAAAGTGATGATGTCAGGGCCATATGTTATTGCCAGCTCTGGGCCACGTTTCTTTCCTTTTACAGGTGGGGGCACTTTGTGGTGCCAGTAGCTGAGTGGGGACCGGACCCTTCCTTCAGACACAGCATGCCTTCACAGCACATCCAAGTCTGGGGAGGAACACTTTAAACCCTCGCGCAAGGTCGTCTCCCTTCCCGGGGAGAGCTCCAGAAAACACAGCATTAACCTCATGCAAGAAAAGACACAACGCGGTGTTGATGGTGATGGTGGTGCGCTCTGTACAGGGTATGGGAGACATAGGGCAGATAGCACCGCAGCTGGCCGGGGAGGAGAAGGGCTGGCGACTGCAGCAAAGCCAGGAGACACAAGGAGGTCAGGGGGACAGGCAGATAGGCCTGGCCTGCTGCTTTCGCGAGATGGGTGGACCACGGTGCGCACGGGAAACAGGTGTCGTCGCAGGGGCTGGGAAGCCAATAAATAATTGTTCACTCGAGTTGGGATGGCAAGGGCCCCTCTAACCAGCCAGCAGCAGAGGCTTCTTTCAAATATAGGGGAGCTGGAAGGTCACCTGCTCTGCGATAAGTGAATAGTGGTCTAGGGTGGCCTCCAGGGCCACAACTCGGGGGGGGGGGTTGGATGGAGCCCACGGCCCCTGGAGGATCCAGCTTCTCCATTCCCATTTCCCCAGCGTGGATGAAGGTGGGTATGAGGATGGGGGGGGGGTCCCCAGACAGCTGTCCGAATCACACTCTGGACACAGGCAGGCAGGCAGGCAGCTCACACTGGCACCAGGACATATGAGTTACTGCCACAGCTACGGGGGACGTAGCGGAGGCCTTCTACCATCTCCCCCGCCATTTTGCGGGGACAGCCCTGGAGGCTCTGGTAAGCAAACATGGCCACACCTAGGCAGAAGAGAAGACCAAGGAAAGCCAGTAGCCCCACTGCCTGCCTCCGGGTGGCTGCCTGGGTGTCCGGGACAGGAGTGATAAGCACACTCAGTTTCTGGGGATCTGCAGTGGCGTGGATGGGTTCCTCTATCTTAGGAGCCTGGCTGCCTGAGGCCACCAGCTCTGGGCTGGGGGTCTCTTCAGAGGAGATGGGAGCCACTGAGGGGTGGACTGTGTTGTCAGGCCTCCTGTCCTGGAAAATATCAGTATGAACTGGGTTTATCTCCTCAGACCCTAGAGACTTCTCTGGACTGGGGTCCTGTCCCTGGACCCATGGGGGCTGGCCTTCAGACCCAACATTCTCCTCTGGGGTTGAAGGTGAAGTAGTGGACACCTGAGGAGATAGGGCTGTAGTGGAGGGGGACTCAGTAGCTTTTTCCTCAGCCCAGGGGCTAGATCCAGATTGGTAGACAGCAGGACTAGGCCAAATGGTGGTCGAGATGGCAGCCGCCTCAAAACCTCCAGTGCTCTGAGGTTTGGCTGTAAGGCCTGCATCCTGAACCTTGGAAGTTGAGGGAGATGATCCGGTCACTGATGCCGGTGGCTCTTGGGAAGTCCCCATGGGCCCCCGGGCCTCCTGGGAAATAGTAGTCAGCTCCAAAGCAAGGTCTTCCAATGTGGCGGATTCAGGCTTTGTCAGGGCAGATGGGGACAGTCCCCTGGTGGCCAAGGTGATCCCAGGTGTCACATGGTCCACCTGCTTCTCAAACTTGCCCCCGTTTTTAGTCAGGGCAGCGGTCTGGTGATCCAGGTGCCTCATGGCGTCTTGGACCCATTTCTCCTTTGGGTCAGCACAGAAGTGTCTGTGCTGTCTCGTCTCCAGGCTATAAGGAAAACAGGGGGGTTAGTGATGCCCAGATTCTAGACAGCCAGGCTGCTGAGGTGTGGGGTACTGCTCGCATGCTCTGTGGGCAAGCTGGCCTGGCTTGCTAGCCTGAGGTTTGGGGCCCACTCTATCCCCTATGTCTCCTAGACCTCCCTCGACTGAGAAGTAAATGCCTGTGGTCTGGAGGGGAACCCTCCACCTCAGATGAACTGTGGCATTCAGCATTCAGTCTGAGGGACTTCCCCTTTCAAAACCAGGAAAGTCTCAGGCAAATGGACATCCTACTTTTGTGATATTGTTAAGCAAAATAAAGGGTAAACTATCTAGAGAAAGTGCCCGTGTCAGAGCAGGGATTGTAAGATTTAGAAATAACCGCAGTGTTAACCGCATCTCTGCTATCAAGGTAAGGAAGGGGCTCTGGGCTCTGAGTGTGGTTTCTGTCTAGAGCTTCCCATGAGGCTCCATGACTGCTTTGCCCTAACAGCAGCTCAGAGCTGACTGGAGCCCATACTCCATGCTACAGCCTCTGCAGCTCATATACACCCTGCAGGGCAGCCACTAGGCTAATACCCTTTAACAGGTGGGGAAATGAGGCTGACAGACAAAGTGTGCCCAACTGGGGCATTCTGGGAAGCTGTAGCACTCCCAAGGGTTCCAGGTTCCCTCTTCTACTTTCTCTAGAAGAGAGAGGCAAGCATTTGGGGGTGGGGTAATCTGGAAGAAGCAATCCTTGCTGGGGGAGCAGAGCGAGCAGGCAGGAATGCACTTTGAACCCTACTCCTTGAGGGAGGGACCTAGGGGACAGGAAACGCTGGACTTCCGCCAGCAGAGCCTGAGTTTAAAAGGACACTGATCATTTCCTGCACGGCTGAGGCTGCTCAAGGGGCCACCATCGGTGCTGGGGAAGGGACTTGGGACTGAGCAAATGGGCAGTATGCACCACGTGCCCCAGAAGGAACAAGGGACCAAACTGGCCAGGCAGAAAATGACTGACTGGGCCTGTTTCCTCCCCAGAGGCTCTGAGGGCCCTGCTCTTCTGTCACTTGGTGATGGCCATCATTGTGTCTTCCAAGTGGTTAGCCAATCATTTTAGCTCCTCCATCTCCTCCCACCCTGCTGCTACCCCTATCCTGGATATGCCAGACTCCATAAGTCGGCCACTTCCCTCAATCTCCCCCATGGGATCTAGTGGGCTGAGGGGAGGCTCCATCCTGAGTGCTGCCATCCAGGAAGCCATTTCCCACCTCTGATGTTTACCGCTGATCTTAAGGTCAGCGAGGCAGCCTGTGGGCCTGGAACAAGGCCCACACTTGCTAGGGCCTTTGGCAGGAAGCCCAGGGTAAGGAGGGGGAGAGGGAGGACTGGGATGTCCCAGGGCCTCCGGGGGTCGAAAGAGGGATACCTACACAATGGCACGCTTGCCGCAGGACTCCTGATTCAGCTGATAGTGGATGAGCAAAGCCACTGGGATTCGTGAGGTCATCTTGTCGCACTTGATGATGCATTTCGTCATGCCGAGGTGCTGACCTGGGTCCACAGAGGCTGGCAGTCAGTAGGACCCTTGGGCATCTGGTGCCCCATACCCATTTCAGCTTCTGGAGGCTAACCTCCCAAGCCAGAGCCCACATCTGACCCAACCCTTGATAACCTGCCGCAAGGGCCTCAGCTTCTGGGATTGTTTTGGGCTGACAAAAATAAACCTTTACTTATAAATCTCATTTTGCCTGGTATCTAGGAAGCCTTTAGTTTTGCTATTTATTATTATTATTATTATTATTATTATTATTATTATTTTAAGACAGGGTCTCTATGTAGCTCTGGCTATCCTGGTACTCATTAAGACGATCAGACTGGCCTTGAACTCACCAAGATCTGCTTGCCTCTGCCTCCCAAGTGCTGGGATTGAAGGTGTGGGCCACAACTCCTGGCCTGGAAACGTTTAATTTTTAAAATGAAGTCATAGCAGAGGAGAGGAATCTAAGGGAGATGTGATGGAGTGGTCCCACTCTTCAGGCCCTGTCCCACCCCCATGGCCTTATCTTCCTTGCCCATCCCTGTCTTGTGCTCAGTTAAGTCAAGCGCTTAGCCATCACCCTACACACGCATCCTTCTCCTCCACACACATGTGATCAGGTGCATGGAACAGGTAAGGTTCTGTGTTGAACAGGAGAGCTCACCTCCCTGGGAAGTGAGTGAGTGTCTGCTGAGCAGGTTCCCCTGTGTTCTGCAGAATGAGTTTGGGATAAGGAGTTCAGGAGAAAAGGTGGGGGCAAGGGCATGCAGATAGCTACGTAGTGGAAGCCCCTGGGCAGGGATTTCTGTGAGTGGATAAACCTAGTTATTTGACATGAACATTTTTTGCATTCTGTTTCTATCAGACTGCGTTGTCTAAACCAGTGGTTCTTAACCTACCCAATGCTGCCACCTTTGATACAGTTCCTCACATGGTGGTGACCCCTGACCATGAAATTATTTTTGTTGCTACTTCATAACTGTAATTTTGCTGCTGTTATGGATTGTAATGCAGACCATTACTGCTTGCAGAGCTGTGAGGTCTGATAGGTGGGTGGTCTTAGACGACCCCTACGAAAGGGTCACTTGACCTCCAAGACATCACAACCCATGGGTGAGAACCTCTGATCTAAATCTCCAGCAGAGTGTCCTATCATCTGCTCCACTCATGGAAAATGGTGTGTGTGTGTGTGTGTGTGTGTGTGTGTGTGTGTGTGTTTGTGTGTGTAGAGCTTGGGTTCTGGATCTGAGTAAAGGCTATGTCGAACATCTAGGACCCAGACTCTCCAGGAAGTAGCCTGGAGTGAGCTGACTCAGCTTTTAGAACTTGGGAGCCTAATTGCTCTTCAGCTCCATAAAACACACTGCTTGTGCATAATACTTACGCACATATGGATGTGCGTGCAAACATGCTCCATCTCGTCAAGAATGACCAACGGATGGAGCTCAGGGATACAGTGGCATGCATGAGTTTGTGCTCAGCACAACCCCTAAAAAAGGAACTAGCAAAAGCCAGCACACACCTAGGCTTTCTAACCAACTCCGTGCCCCATCACCTCCTGGCCCTGGGTCACCTCACCTTGTGGGAAAGGAAGCTTGGGCTGCAGGTCTGAGCTGGGTCATCAAGACCAGTCCTGACCGCATTGAATTACAGTGCTGTCTTCTCTCCCCTAAGAACTAGGATATGAAAGTCACGGTTCAGGGCTGGGGAGATGGTTCAGTAGCTAAAGTTATTTGCCACACCAGCTTGAGGACCTGGGTTTGATTCCCCAGAACCTATGTAAAAAAACCATTCTTGGTAGTGTGTGTTAGTAATCCCAACACTGGAGAAGCAGAGATTAGGCGGATCCGTGGGGCTCACTGGCCAGTCAGGAGTGACCAATCACTGAGCTCCAGATCCCAGGAAAGAAACTGTCTTAAAAAAACAAGGTGGGTGGTTCCTGAGGAACTACACTAGGATTGATCTCTGCTGCCCCCAGACTCCCTCGCCCCCCTCCATTCCCCAGTAGACCTAAGAATAGCTCAGCTGTGTCCCCCCCCCCCTTCCTAAGTCCCCGGTGGCCGCTCCTGCATCGGTCTGGCAGATACCTTCCTGGAAAAACCTGGGATGATCTGAGATGGGAGGCTGTGTGGCGAGGAAGACCCCCGACTAGGGTAGAGAAGGCTATTACTGCTCAGAACTTGGTTCTACCAGGATGGCTCCATCACTGAGAGAAGCCTTTCCCTTCTTCAGACCTAATTTCTCATTTCTAGAAAGGGAGGCAGCGCTTCTGTGCAGCGCTTCTGCGCTACTGTCCACGAAATGAGTTGAAGGATTAGAGATCCATTGTGTCTGCCCCACTGTGTTTCTCACCGATGGCCACAACCTGGGCACTCAGTAAAAACTCATAAAAGAAGTAATATTTCAGTCTACTTGTCTTCCTTTAGATATATCCGCCCACCCGCTCTTCCATCTATGTGCCCATTTATTTATCCATTCATCCATCTGGCCATCCATCCATCCACCCAGCTTCCTATCCTCCTACTTGCCTCCTTTCTCCCAGCTACCTTCTTGTTCCTACTCATCCTCCCCCATCCATCTACCCACCCTACCCTACTTGCCCACCTGTCCATCTGTCACCCTTTCAAAGTCTCACCCACCCGTCGATTTCTTTTCACGCACTGCCTGTTACTAATCCACTCATCAGTCATCCATGCATGCATCCAACCATCCGCGCATCCATCCATCCACGCATCCATGCCTGCATGCATCCATCCATCCACCCAGTCACACACATGTCTATCCATGTATCCATCCATCCATCCATCCATCCACCCATCCATCCATTTCCTAAGTCAGCCAGAACTGGCTTGAATGGGAGTTGGGGTGTAAATGGGTCCTGTCTCAGTCTTCAGAGGGGGTCCTGGACCTATGGGCAGGTAAGATATAAATGATGAGGAGGAGGGTTGAGCACCTACTGTATTTCAGATCCTGTGTTCAGCACACACACATCTGCTCAATAAGAGCAGTAGTAAGTAAGAGAATTAATAAAACTCCCAATCCCTGCGAAGGGCACACGGCTATCCTCTTCTTACAGATGGATGCAGAAGCTGGAGACCAGAGGGTTCCGCCGCTTGCCACTGTAAGCACCGACTACTGTTTGTGGCAGAGCAGGTTTTCTCCCTAGATGCTACAGTTGCATAACCCTGGCAAAGTCCCACATTCTGGCCATTCACAAACACCCTAGGATTTACAGGGATGAGAGATAGCTTTCAAATGTGAGGAGTAATCAGGGGAGACTTCCTGGAGGAAGTATGCTTCCGGTTGTCCCTTAAGGACTGCTAAGACACACTGGGTGGGCCCTGGGACAGTTTTTCTCAATGGCCGCACTGTTCACATTTTGGACCTGCTCATTATTTTTTTTTTTTTGTGGGGGGGCTGACGCTGTGCACTCTACACCAGGAGCTGAAAATATTAGAACATTTGTAATAATAATAATAATAATAATAATAATAATAATATCTCTGGAAATTGCCAAATATCCCCTGGGAGGACATCACCCTATAGAAAAGCTCATCCATTCCCCAATCTTCTTCCCACAGATAATGTCAACATCATGTAGGCATGGAACAGCACATTTCTCATAGGCCCCTCCCAGGAGGCTGAGGCAGGAGGACAGCAACATGGAAAGACCCTGCCTCAAAAACAAAACATAAACCAAGCAAACGACACAAGTTAAGCCACCCCCTCCCTTCCTGTGATTTTTCTTTCTAATAGACCAAATGGCTTACTGGTTTATTTTTGTGTACTGCAGCCAAATTTCAGCACCCTGAGAGCTGGGCTCCGTGGCTCCTTTATTCCCTGCTGTGGTCCTAGCACCCAGAAATGCGCTTGTCACACAGCAGGTGTTCGGCTTGCGTTTGCCAAATGAATGGACGAGATGCATGCAGAGGTGCTTAATGGTATATAAAACCTCGACCAACAGAGAAGTTGGGGGGGAGCTTCTAATTAAATCCATGGGGCCCTGGATCTGACTGACACTGGAGCTGTCCGCCTCTGCCCCCCTCCACCCCCACTGAGGGAGGGGGAAGCAGGCTGGAACAGCTGAAAGCAGATCTTTTTTCCCCCCTTTTCTCTTTCTTGCTGAGATTTGAGTGGGAGTGAATGCGTCAGTGCTGGAGAGCAAGCAGCCTTCCCTGCTCCAACTTGCATTTGCAGGTTTGTTACATAAAGCGCTAAGCGCTCGATCGCCTGACACAGCCCTGCAGACCCACATTTGGGGACTGACGCAGATGCCCTGCACCAGCCTGCAGCAGCCCTAAAGCCCGAGACCCCCCCCACCCCACCCCTGCTGAGGGAGCTCGAGGGTGAACCCAGCTGAATACCTCATTCAAGGGAAGAAGAAACTGAGGTTCACTGTGGTTGCATCACCCTCACTGTCTACTGGCAAAGCCAGCAACCACGATTAGGGTCCTCAGACAGCAAACGTTCTGGGTTTTCTTTTCAACCTTGCCTAGGATTTCCCTATAAGCTTAGGGAAAATAACAGCCACCACCATGACCACATGCACTTTCCAAAATGCCTCCTTAGACACTGGAGCCTTCTCACCGGTGAGACGATGAATGCTACAGCAGTTGGGAACAGAGAAGTCAAGACCCTGCTCCCCTGACACACAGGGAGGTGATGGCAAAGCAAACTCTTATTTCTACTTCCCAGGCTTGAGGGCCAGGGCTCAGACAGCAGAAAGGCAGGCACAGTTTTATCCCACCACCCCCAACTCCCACCCACTCACCCACCCAGCTCCCCGTGGCACTGGTGATTTAGTTCCATGGAGATATCCTGGAAGCTGGGGGTTGGCTCTAATTTTTCCAGTTTCACTGTGTGCCCTAAGGCAGAGTGCCACCTTCTCTGAGCGACAACAACGACAACCTGCTAATTTAGCCTGGCTAAATAGCTTCCCTCCGCCATCCCTGAGGATGGAGCTCTAGAGGTTAAAGGAGGTGGAATGGTCAACAGAGAGGGTGGGCAAGGCCGTTGGTCTCTCCTTCATTAAGTCCCTGGGCATCACTCTCTCCTGCCCTGCATACTGGCTGAGCATCCTCAGACAGATCTCTATCTCTAGCTCTCCATCTTTCCTATGTCCCTAGGAATGTCTACACCTGATATACCAGGTAGTGGCTTCCAGGAAGCAAGTCTACGAAAACAAAATATTTTCTAAGCTGGGTTTGGAGGAAGTGGCGAGGATGATGGGGGGAGACACAGGCAGAGAGACAAGCTGCACTCCAGTACTAGAGACAAGCTCCATCCGTGAGCCGCAGTGACCTTGACCTTAACTGTTTCTGGGGGCCTGGAACGACAGGGCAGGGGAAAGACCTTGGCCCCGGGCCAGAACTTAAACAGGTTATAGTTAACCTCAGTAGGAAGAACCACCTCTTGTCCGTCAGCCAGGAGCCTGCTCAGGTTTCTCCCAGCCCTCGCTCTCCTCCCCACACACCGCCTGCCTCCCACAGACCCTCCGAGGTGTCTCTCCGACTCCCACCCCAGTAGCCACTGGGATGGCTGGGACTCGCAGGGGCCCATTTTCCCCAGGGAGATGCGGTCTGCATACCCTTCCTTTCTTCCCCAGGTAGGGTCGAGACCCACTCACCCGCCAGCAGAGTACACAGATGAAAGAACGCGGCCAGGCGCAGCAGCCACGCGAGCGGCGAGGGAGCCATGGCTGGAGTGCAGGAATTCAAGGGGCCAGGAGGCCGGGCCGCGTCGCAGCTCCTAGTAGTCACTCCTCGCTGCTGGTCTCGGTTGCTTTTTATAATGGGCTGGCAGCCTCCGCCCCCGGCGCCCGCAGTAGGAGGCGGTGGGAGGGGAGAGGAAGAGCCTGTAGCTGCGGCTGGATTCCTCCCAGGTTGCCAGGGAACCAGTTGCACCCCTGCTCCGGGCTCCGCTGCGGGAGCGGCGCCGCGGGAACCTGGTGGGTTAGCAGGGTTACCTTCCCTGGAGAACCTAGATCTTGTCTAAGCCGGACACTGAGCCAGAGACGTGCAGAGCGCTGGTCCCCGTCAGGCCGGATCTACTAAGCTCTTTCTTGATCTGGGGGCAGATGGGGTCTTTCTCCCATGTGATACAGAACCCCCAGCAACGACCCCTTAAAACTCCCAGATACATTTCAGCCAATGCATCCGCTGGACTCAACACCGAGTCTGGCGAACAGTTTCCTGAAACATAGATCCAGTCCTGCCTTCTATGGACAGGTGGGGAAACAGGCCCAGAGAAGGGAGAGACCATTCCAAATCACACAAAGCTTCACTTGATAAACTTACCAAGACCACAGAGGAGAAGCCAGGGCTGCTGAGGACATGAAGGGAACACGGGACATGAAGGGAACACGGGCCTCCAGGCCTCCTTAGCTATTGTGTGCCCCCTCTACCCATGACCGGCTCTGCCTTCTGCCAGCTTCCGAAACAGCACAGCCACGAACTTGTCTTCGGAGCTAAGGGTCTCTTGGCTCTTCCTGGACCCTAGTGCAGAGCCTTAGAGAGGTCCTGCCTCCCTCCAGACTGTACAAGGCAAGTCTGGCTAACCCAGTTTCCGGTTCTGATCTTCCAGAAGCTTTCTCAATGAGACCAGGCAAGACCTAGCAGCAAGGCTTGGGTACTGCACACAACCTGACTTCCCGGAAGACAGGGAGTACAATTCTGGGAGTCTAGAAAAGTCAGTTAGAACCTCCCCAGCCTCGGGCTGGGAGTGAATTGCGCTCTTTTTGGGTTGCCAGCCAGAAGGAAAAACCAGTTTGTGTAGAAAACTGTCCCAGGCTAAGGCGCCAGCTGGACCATAGCCAGCCAGGTCCAGACTGCAGAGGCTGCAGCTGCCGCCCCGGAAGACCTCGTGCTCTTTCCTGCTATCATCCACTGTAGCAGGGCTGGCACCTGGGGTGGGTACTGATAGTGTTGATGGTGGCTGTCCTGGCAGGGATCAATATCCACTGAGGCCCAGAGAACCTGCCCTCACCTGGCCAGATAAGAAGCCAGGAAGCCTCACTTCACAGTTGGAGAGACTTAAGAAGTGATAAAAATGGAGGGCTGGGCCAGGTAGGGTACCTCATGTTTGTAATCCCAGCACTGAAGAGGTGGAGGAAGGATCGTCTAAAGTTCAAGTCTAGCCTGGGCTACATAGTGTTGTCCAGCCTGGCTAGAACAAAAACAAAAACCCCAAACCAGAGAAACAAAACCTAGAAGTCTAGGTTTCTTTGTGCCCGTAAGAAGAGGTGGGGGAGAGAGAGACCAGAGGCAAAGGGAGAGAGAGAAGAGAGAGGAGAAGACAGGGGCAGGTAGGGGAATCCAAGGAGGATTATGGGAAATCAACACTTACATATTTAAAGGGAAAGGATCTGGGAATGGAAACTTGGAATCCCTGACTGGAGGGTGTGCTCCAGAGTAGAATTTGGAGGGCAAGGAGATGGTTTGCAGGATGCAAGCCTGGCTCTAGAGTTATTGTGAAATGTTTGGATTCTGTAAAATTAGGAAGGAGGCACTAACTTACTCTGAACCAGGCACTCTCTAATAATGTTTCCCATGGTGCTGGGGGGGGGGGGTTAGCTCAGCTGTACAGCACTCACCTGGCATGCCAAAAGCCTGGAGTCTATCCCCAGCTAAACAAAACTTAATGGAATTCCATGATTAACCCACGTAGTCATGATAACAAACCCAGGGTATAAGACTAACATCCATCGCTGTGGTGGACTGCTTTATGGATGGGGCAGCTGAAGATAACCGGGGAGGAAGTCAAGAAGGATGGGATGACCAGCTAGCTGTCTCTTGGGTCTGAGTCACCACCCACTGGCAAGGAACCATTTGATAAGCAAGTGTCTGAATTAAGAAGGTAAAAACAGCTTTACTCTAACTTGCTCAGCTCCAGGGAGCATTCCGTTCTCCTTCCAGACCCAGCTTCTCGCCTACAAATGGTTGGTCCCACCCATCTCATCCAGGTTTCAAGAAGTTGGGATGATGAGTTGTTGAGATGCGGTTTGGACACAGTAGCCAGGCTTTCAGGCCCATTGACCCAATTCAAGCTCAACTCTGCCCTTCCTAAAGGCCCCACTTGGGCAGGTTACTAATGCTCCTTGTACTGCAGTATTTCTGTCTGTACTATGCTGAGGTGGTTTGAATTTTGGCCCCCATCTACTCTTGTGTTTGAGTTCTTGGCCCATGGGGAGCAGCACTCTTAGTGGGTGTGGTCTTGTTGGAGGAGGCGTGTCACTGTGGAGGTGGGCTTTGAGGTCTCCTACACTCCAGCTCTGCCCAGTGTGGAGTCAGGGTCTCCTCCTGGCTGCCTGCAGATCAGTCTCCTTCTGCTGCCTCCTGATCAAAATGTAGAACTCCTGGCCCCTCCAGCATCCCGTCTGCCTGCATGCTGCCATGCTTCCCACCATGACGATAGCGGGCCAAACCTCTAAAAACGGTGAGCTAGCCCCAAATAGATGTCTGCCTTTATAAGAGTTGTCTTGGTCACGGTGTCTCTTCACAGCAATGGAACCCAAACTAAGACAGATGCTAATGGCCACCACTGCAAGTCCCCGGGGGAAGTGAATGAAACTGAGGGCTTTCTCGATGCCCAGCACAAAAGACTGTGCTAGTGTTTACAAATCCCTTGTGTGTGCCTGGGGCTGTGGTAAGACAACGAGACTCAGGGTCGAGCAAGTAAGCCATAATTCTTGGCCTCAGTGAGCCTCAGCTCAGTAACAGGAGGAAGGTCCAAGGCCTCCCCAGGACTCTCAAACTGTGGGCCTGAGGCAGGAAATTAGAGAACAGTAAGGTGGCAGTGTAGCTCAGTATACCAGTGCTTGGCTGGCATACATGAGGGCCCGGGTTCCATCCCAGACTATGAAAATAATAAGAAAGGAAGGAGAGGATGGGACCGGGGTGTGGTTTATTTTGTAGCCTACTTGCTGAGCTTGTGCAAAGCCCTGGCTTCCATCACCAGCAACACACAAAAATGAGTACGCTGGCTCACACCCCTGAACCTAGGGCTTGGGAGGTGGAAGCAGAAGGATTCGAATTCAAGACCACCAGCAGCTACACAGCCTGTGATATAAGAGATCCAGTCTCAAAAGACAAAGAAGAAAATGGAGGAGGAGGAGGAGGAAAAAGAGGAGGAGGAGGAGGGAGAGGAGGAGGCAGAGGAGGAAGAGGTGGAGGTGGGCTTTGAGGATGGATCGGCAGGTGAATGAGTTGAAGGAGAAGAAAAAAATAAAAAGAAAAGAGAAAGGGAGGAGAGAGGGATGAATTCTTTGCCCAAAGCAAGGCAAAGCAAGTCTGGCCCCTCAACCATTCTTTGAAACCTTCCAAACAATACAGAAGAGAGAGTGACAGAAAGCATTTTCATATTTTAACCTCCAAGATTCAATGCTCAACATTTTTCATATTTGCTTTATCTTTTTTTGTTTGTTTGTTTGTTTGTTTTGTTTTCTTAGCCAAACTATTGCAAAAAGAGTTTCTGGCCCCTTGACATTTTGCCTCTAGTAGGTCAGGGTGCATCTTCATTTTCATTCATAAGTATGCAACAATTATAATTCTTCCACCTCACAGAAACAACAGTAACTCGCCTATGTCATGCAACACTCAGTTCACATTCCAATTTGTCCCCAAATGTATTCTTCTTTCTCCTTCTCTACCTCAAATCCTTCCCTCCCTCCCTCCCTCCCTCCCTCCCTCTTTCCCTCCCCCTTCCTTCCCACCCTTCTTTCTTCTTTTCTTTCTTTGTTTCTTTGTTTTTTTTTTTAAAAATCTTTCTTCTTTCTTTATTTTAGGATTTATTTTTACTCCTGTGCATGTTTGCGTGTGTGCCACCTGTGCGCAGGTGCCTGCTGAGCCCAGGAAAGAGCATGGAATCCTAGGGAGAAAGGGCTACAGGCGGTTGTGAGCTGTGGGCGGTGGGTGCTGGGAAGTGAACCCAGGTCCTCTGCCAGAGCATCATGCCTTTGTGCCACCTCTCCAGCCCTTCTTTACCTTTCCTTCTCCTTTCCTTCCCTCCAGCCCCCTTCAGCCTCTCTTTAACAGGATCTCCATAGGTAGCCCTTGGTAGGCCTTGAACTCGGAACCCGCCTGTTTCGACTTTACCCGTGCTGGGTTGTCCAGGCTTGAGTCACAGCTGGCAACACCTGCTTTTTTTTTTTTTTTTTTTTTTTTAATCCTTCTTGAATTAGACTATCATCTAATCTTGGGCATTGCATACAGTTATTTTCTTGTACACGTTGATACTTGTAGACCACTCGCTCATATTTATTTTTATGACATTGACCTTTCAAAGAGTCAAGAGCATTGTTTGTACAAAGCTCTCATCCTAACTTATCCAGTTACTTCCTTATGAGTCATCTCATTTTTCCCTTATCCTGTGTGCTTCCTATAAACCAGAGCTTTAACGAACATGTTGGATGAGACCCAGAATACACATCCAAGGCAAGACACTAGTAAGCCTGAGAACCGTGTGTGAGCAGGGCGCTCACTTTGCCTTTTGTCGGAAGAGATGGATTGGCAGGTGAATGAGTTGATTTTGTTGTAGGAGTACTATTGTGACTCACAAACTTTGGGACCTGCCCTAGTCCCACAATATGCAACATACACACAGGCAGGTTTGTTTATTTATTTGTTCCTTCCTTTATTTATCCTTCACTGGTGTAGTCCAGGCTGGTCTAGAATTTACTACACAATTCAGGCTAGCCTTGAGTTTGAGAGCCTTCTACCTGTGCATCTCATGTGTGCAGGTCACCAGGCTCACAGGCAGTGTTCTAACCAAACTCTCCAGAGGGGCGGGGGGAGCCTAGTTGAGATGAAGGTGCTGGTCCCTTTGATAACAAGAGGGGATGTCTGTACCAGTGGCTCTGAGGAAGGGAAGCTGCAGTTGTACCATGACCTAGTGTTGACAGAGGAAAGCTGGAGTGTATGGTGGGGAATGGGGGGTGGGCGACTTCAAGCTAAGGATGATTAGGGAAGCAATTTTAATGATATTCCACATCGTTATTCAGTGGAGTGTTTTTTGAGAAGGGGAGCAGATTCTCATGTAGCCCAGGCTGTCTTTGAACTCCTCAACCTCCTGCCTCTATCTCATGAATGTTGAGCTGCCAGGCATGTTCCACCAGGCTCTAGAACTTTATGTACGAGAGATAGCACCCAGGGCTGTGGACATGCTAGGCATGCACTCTGCCAACGGAGCCAAAACCCGGGACCACCAGGCATCACTCAAAACAACAGACAGTACTTGTAGTTCTTGCTGCTGCTGTTGATGTCATTACTGTTTCTTTTTGCATGTTGAATGCTGTTGACATATTAAGCATGAAGATGGGTTGGCAAAATTGACATACAGCTTCAGGGATGTGGAAGGGAAGTTTGCACAGCACTTAAGTTAACCATCAACAGCAGATGGGCAGTATGCAGAGATACTACAGTATGCAGAGAGTGGTAGGCAGAGAGTAAGTGTGGGAATACCGAGCAAAGGGGTTGTCTGTTGGTTTGTATACGCTCGGCACAGGGAGAGGCACTATTAGAGGGTGTAGCCCTGTTGGAGTAAATGTCTCACTGTGGGCGTGGGCTTTAAGACCCTCATTCTTGCTGCCTGGAAGTCGATATTCTTGCCAGCAGCCTTCAGATGAAGATGTGGAACTCTCAGCTCTTCCTGCACCATGCCTGCCTGGATGCTGCCATGTTCCTACCTGGATGATAGTGGACTGAACCTCTGAACTTTTAAGCCAGCCCCGATTAAGTGTTGTTTCTATAAGAAGAGTTCTTGGTCGTGGTGTCTGTGCACAGCAATGAAAACCCTAAGACAGATGCTGTTTCTGGGGGTCCTCTTAGAGCCTACTAAATTAGCAGGGACACTAGCAACCCAGGAATCAGAAAGAAACTGGCTTAGCAGATAGAGGAGATAGAATCCCCTGCCACCCTCCCAAAAAAAACAACAACCCCCCCACAAAACTTTAACAAGACATTAGAATTCCTTGAGGGTCTCCAAAACCGATAACTCTAGGGTCTTAGGTATGGGCTGTGTTTAACAGCTTCCCTGGTAAACAGAATAAATAGCCAGATTTAAACATCCTCGAGCTGTGTGGTGTTTACCTTCTGTGTGCTTGCCTAGGAAAGGCCGTGTTTTCCTTCATATTTTATGTGGCACCTGGGGCTGAGTGAAGCCTGAGATCTAGGGAGATGAGACTACATACCCTACCCATAAGCCCACCACTTCTCCAGCTAGCCAGCAAGCACAGGTAACCCAAGTATAAATATAAATCGAACCTGCGATATCAGGTGTGCTGTACACTTAGGTAAAAACTGCTTTTGGCCCACAGACCACGGCCTTGCACTGTTGTTTGTTTTTTCTCTTTAAAGTCACATCCCCAGCACCATATAGATTAAGTCTTCTTCTTTTTTTTTTTTTTTTTTTGGTTTTTTCGAGACAAGGTTTCTCTGTGTAGTCCTGGCTACCCTGGAACTCACTTTGTAGACCAGGCTGGCCTCGAACTCAGAAATCCGCCTGCTTCTGCCTCCTGAGTGCTGGGATTAAAGGCATGCGCCACCATCGCCCAGCATAGATTAAGTCTTAAAGGTTTTTTTCCATCAACAAACGCATGAGGTACTTTCCTTAACTCTGTATTGACATGGAGAGCTGGGGAGAGTAAAAACCCACCGAGTGCTGTCCCTTGGAGCTGTAAAGAGCTTTGAGAAGCAACCCCAGCATAGTGTTCAAGTTCCTGGCTTTAGTGAACAAGGACATCCAGGATACAGAGTCTCAGCTTAGAAACACTCAAGACAAAACAGCCAGTGTCTACAGAGTCTAAACAAAACGCTACAGGAGATGGAGTGTGGTCTGTGGAGGCCCACACCATAATCTCAGCACTTAGGGAGCAGCGGCAGGAGGAGAGGGAGTTCGAGACTGGCCTCGGATGCATAGCAAGACCCTGTGTCACACAGAAATCGAAAGCATATTTTAGGCTACCAGGTTCCCATCCAAAGCCTGTAATTTGGGAAGAAAAAAATCATCCTTTCTTTGCTCAGAAGATCACAGGCAACTTCTTAGAAGTTGTGTTTAGCCAGGCGGTGGTGGCGCACACCTTTAATCCCAGCACTTGGGAGGCAGAGACAGGCAGATTTCTGAGTTCGAGGCCAGCCTGGTCTAAAGAGTTAGTTCCAGGACAGCCAGGGCTACACAGAGAAACCCTGTCTCAAAAAAGAAAAACAAACAAACAAACAAAAGAAGTTGTGTTTATTGTAGTCCCAACCAACACGTGACTGTCTCCTAAAAAATATGTGGCTAAATGCTACAAAGTCCCATCATCGTCCTGAGAAATGGAATTTTTTTCATATCAAACTACTTTATGACATCTTAAATAACAGTACAATGTAATATAGTGCCTAGCTTGCATGCAGCCTCCTTGCGGTACGCTGACTTTAAGATTAAGAGCAAAGGTGGAAAGGGCACAGGTACAGAGAGCTCTGCAGTCATTTGGTGGAAAGAGAAGGGGCTTCACTGTATTCTATTTGCCAGGCCCAGACCTACCATACAGTCACAGCGCAGGCTTGTATGGAACTCTCTCCGCTGTAGAAAACAGAATGGCGTAGCCACTTCTGCTTCTATGAGGGGTGCGGGACACACACAGGCAGAGGGGAGGACCCACAGAACACTGCTGTCCAATTGCTGCTGCTAAACATGGCTCGAGATGAAAGCCACAAAGACGTGCATGGTGTTGAGATGGTCTTCCTTGGCTGTGGAAGGCTGTTCTATGGAGGCAGGCTTCCAGGAAGCGACAGAGGCAAAAAACAAAGCCAGGAACAAGACTGTTCGCTGACGGGTCAGGGGCTGCCTGAGCGCTGGCTGGTTCTCTCTCTTTGGGGGGCAGGCATGGAGGAAAGAGTTTATCTGGCTTACACTTTTACATCTGTAGTCTACCTCTGAAGGAGTAGGGACAGGAACGCAAACAAGGCAGGAACCCGGAGGCAGGAGCTGATGCAGAGGTCATGGTGGGTTGCTGTTTACTGTTGCTCCCTCTGGCTTTCTCAGCCCACCCTGTTTGATTGTTGTTTTTCTCCCTTTTATTGGAAATAGATTTATTTATTTATTTATTTATTTATTTATTTATTTATTTATTTATTTATTTATTTATTTTGGTTTTTCGAGACAGGGTTTCTCTGTGTAGTCCTGGCTCTCCTGGAACTCACTCTGTAGACCAGGCTGGCCTCGAACTCAGAAATCCGCCTGCCTCTGCCTCCCAAGTGCTGGTATTAAAAGCGTGCGCCACCACGCCCGGCTATAGATTTTTTTTTACATAATATATCTAGATCACAGTTGCTACTCCCTCTACTTTTCCCAGTTCCTTCCCATCTCCCCTGCCAGCCCTTCCTTTCTGTTTCTCATGTGAAAAGAACAAGCTGCTAAGAGATAATATTAAAACATAATACAGTAAATAAGAAGAAAACAAATATGATCACATCAAATTTGGACAGGACAAGCCAAGAGAAGGAAAAGAACCCAAGAGAAGGAATAAGAATCAGAGGCCCGCTGGGCATGGTGGCACATGCCTTCAATCCCAGCACTTGGGAGGCAGAGGCAGGCGAATTTCTGAGTTCGAGGCCAGCCTGGTCTACAGCGTGAGTTCCAGGACAGCCAGGACTATACAGAGAAACCCT
>NC_034609.1:18927052-18946746 GCF_900095145.1 Mus pahari | reverse complement strand
CAGAGGCCCACATGGACCCACTTGTTTGTACACACATGAGTACCATAAAAATACTACACTGGAAGCCTATATATACCTATATATCTATATATCTATATATCTATATATCTATATATCATCTATATATCTATCTATCTATATCTATCTATCTATATTTATCTATCTATCTATATCTATATCTATATCTATATCTATATCTATATCTATATCTATATCTATCTATCTATCTCTATTTATCTATCTATCTATCTATCTATCTATCTATCTATCTATCTATCTATATATATATATATATATAGAGAGAGAGAGAGAGAGAGAGGACCTGGTACAGCCCCACGCAGGCCCCGTGCCTGCTGCCTCAGTCTCTGTGAGTTCACACGAGCTTTGCTCATGTTAAGGATCTTTCGTTCTTGGTGTTCTCCACCCCCCACCCCCATCTCTTATACTCTTTCTGCTTCCTCTTCCTTAGGTCCCCTGAGCTTTGATGGGATTTGATGGAGACTTCCCACTTAAGGCTCAGCGTTCCAAGGCCTCTCATCCTCTGTGCAATGCCTGCCTGTGGGTCTCTGGTATTTGTTACACCCACTGCAAGAGGAAGCCTCTCTGACGGTGGCTGAACAAGGCATTCATTTTTACCCCTACATTTTCCCTCCTTGTTTTTGGCCGATAGTATTTGGTTTTTATCCTAGGTCCTGGTGCTGTCTAATCTCTGGCTCTTGTTCATGCAAACCGTGTTGGGTATAGGTTCCATCTCATGGAGCGGGCCTTACGTCAAATCAGTTAGTGGTGGGCTACTCCCGTGAGCTTTGGGCCACCAGAGCCCTAGCATATCTTGCAGTCAGGATACCATTGTAGATGAAGGGGTTGTTGCTGACTTGGTGTTTATATTTCTCCTCTGAGAGAATGCTGAGTGCCTTCCCGGACCACAGGTGTGAAGGTTCTATGGAGGTACCAGCTCGAGTTCTCCATGTTCACCGGTTCGGTTAGGTGTTGTCTTCAGCCACAGGGCTTTGCTGTGGGTCTGTGGAGAGTAATCTATATTCTTGGCAACAGCCTAGGTTATCTGGGGATTCCCTTGGGAACCCTTTGGCCAACAACTCAATTAGATGTAACCCAATCCCAGTGTTGAAACCTTCTTTTGGTGTCAAGCAATGACCACTCAGGGTTCTGTCTCCCTCGTTACCTGGTGATTTCATGTATATAGCCTTCACATATGTATATATTTTAGCAAGTTTCTAACACTATTAGATTTCCATACTTCCCCCTCAAGTATCCTCAATTTTAGCTATCTTTCCCAGTATTCCCTCCTGCTGTGGGTTCAGTCTAATGCTGTTTGTATTATGTTAATTTGGGTCCCTAAAATTACACAAGAATCTACACGTCCATACATCAGACATGGAGGGAACTCTGCCCCCCAGTTGATTTTGATTGGTAAATAGAGTTACCAGCAGTCAATGGCTGGGCAGGGAGACAGAGGTGGGACTTTTAGGATTCCCAGGCAAGGGACTGGACTGAGGAGGGAGAGGAAGAGGAGACCCATGATGCAGAGAGAAGGTGGAGGAGAGGAGATGCCACGCTTGAGAAGGGACAGGACAGAGAACACAGCTGCCATGTAGGAGCCAGGGAAGAGTGACCCCAAAAGGGCCCCCGACTGGGTCTAGGACAACAAAGAAAAAACGTAGATTTTAGTAAGTAGCAACTTCAGAATATCAGAGGGAGGTAGATTAGCCACGTAGAGTTTAAGAAGTGTCCCAGCCATTGAACTATTTTAGACAGATCAAACTATAAAGGCTATGTATGTATGTGTGTATTTCATTCTGGAACTCAGAACGTTGAGGTAGACAGCAAGGAACTCCGCTCCCGCTGGGATCAACTTGAGTAGATTAATTGGGTACCACTACACCTCCTTCATCTGCCTCTTCCCTCCATGTCTCTGCTTTATCTTCCTATTCCAGCCACCCCCATCCATCCATAATTATCTATTCTATTTACCTTTCCTGCTGAGATCTATCTATCTGACTTTTTCTAGCCTTTCACTCTATACTTACCCTCTGTGCTTCTACGGATTGTGAGCTCAGGTTCTCTTAACTGCTGAGCATAAAGAAGTGCATTTAAGAAGAAGATGGGAATACTTCCAAAATCCTGCTACGAATGACTTGATGCTTAAAACTACTACTGGTAAACAAAATCTTCAACCGGTTTTTCATGGGTGCCACAAACCAGGATCTG
Organism: Mus pahari; assembly: GCF_900095145.1. Classification (NCBI taxonomy): domain Eukaryota; kingdom Metazoa; phylum Chordata; class Mammalia; order Rodentia; family Muridae; genus Mus; species Mus pahari. Next base: position 18,944,517 of record NC_034609.1, on the reverse strand, counting down.
GGTCTAAAATGTAAATGAATTAGTCAAGAGGAGTGTCTGCCTCATTCTCACAACTGGGGTTACCTTCTGGTTAACATACTACTGTAATATTTCCTTTTAAATTTCACCCAAATAAGAAACCAAAGACAGTGTCCCAGAAGAAATGCACATTTTGTTTTAGTTTACAGCTCAGAGATCCTTCTTTTAATGGAAGTTGTGTTCTTGGCATTAGTATTAAGTGAAGGAAAAGAGCTCTTGCCCTTTTGAAGTTCTGACAGGAGGTATGGGTGTCTGAGCTGGATAGGATAAACTATTGCTATATAACTCTTCAAGGTTGGAATGGTCCTCCAGTCACCATGGCATCCACTGGCCTTAGCTCCAGATCTTGAGAAAGCTGTCCCAGGATCGTGTTGCTACAGCCACTCCCAAGCAACGGTGAGGTTGTGGTGTCTTGCTCTGTCAGCATCCCAGACATTGCAGGTGAAGTCGTCTTTATCTCCAGCAAGTAGGAGGCAATGGCCACTCTTGGAGAAGAATACAGATGTGATCCCACAGATGACATCATGGGAGTAGGTTATGAGCTCCTGGTCTGCATGGAGGTCAAACAGCCTGCACACAGCATCATCTGGGACAGTGGCAAAGGCATTGTCATTGGGAAAGAAACAGACAGCATTGATGTGAGACTCACATCAGTGTGAAAGGTCTGCCTGCACACCCCTTATCAGACATCCCAAGGCTTGACTGAACCATCGCAAGCACCAGAGACAGTCTGGTGTCAGAAGGACAGGCTCATGACATGTCCAGTGTGTCCAGTTAGTGTGGTTGTCTGTTGGCCTGTCTTCTTGATGTCCCACAGGACACATGTAGTATCTCTAGAGCTGGTGACTATCTGATTGTTGTCCAGGAACCAGCCACAGGACAGATAAGTTGCATGTTCTGCCAGCTTACGACTCTCACACTCATTCACTTAAGGAGTTTGGATCAGATGTAATCCAGGCCACCACAGGCTGCATACCTCCCAGAAAGAGTGTCTGCATAGGTCATGACCCAGAAAGAGCACAGGGGACTGGCATGAATCTTGTTTGTGGTATAGCTGTCCCAGATGGTGAGTTTCTGGAGTCTGTGTCACAGTACCTGGCACAAAGCTTGGCCTGATGTCCTCTCAGTGTTCTCCTGGTTCACATCTGGATTGTTCCCACTGGACCACTCTCGTTTCTGATCTGCAAGAGCTGCATCTGCGCATGAGTTTTGAACATCTCTGATCAGGTTCTTTAGTTGCTCAGCCTCCTCTGGTGGCTGGCCAAGCCCACTCACTCACCTTGAAGTCCCGGTGCTTTTGACATTCTGCAGAGTCCGTGATCATCATCCGGAAGTGTTTCTGGTCTGGTCTCCCATCTTAGCCTCAGCCAGCCTGGCAGGTGACCATGCTAGGACATGCAGGACTGGTCTTAGCACTCTCGGACTATAGGCAGGAGTCCACAAGGCAGGTCAGTCCACGGAGGCTGTTTTGGTCCTGGCCCCACTACCCTCCATATTGCCATCCTCCAGAGATGGTACGTTTGACCCCTGTTTCCTCTACACAGGCTTTCCTCTGTGTGCACCCCATTCACTCCATAACTGGTTCTTTCAGAGGCTTCTAACACATTACTCTGGCTGACCATTGCTGTCCACCTCCAGAACTCTCTCTCCCCAACTGGCTCTTGCCTCTATCTGCCTCTTGTAACTACCATTTTACTTTTTTTAAAAAAACTATTTATTTATTTATTTATTTTATGTATATGAGTATACTACATGTAGTTGCCTCTTCAGACACATCAGAAGAGGGCATTATAGATCTATAATGGATCCCATGTACACCTGTATGCCAGAAGAGGGCACCAGATCATATTATAGATAGTTGTGAGTCACCATGTGGTTGCTGGAAATTGATCTCATAACCTCTGAAAGAACGGCTAGTGCTTTTAACTGCTGAGCCATCTCTCCAGCTCCAATTTTGCTTATTTTTTATCCTTTATTATCTTCTCTCATCCCCACACCCCCAGCCCTGCTAAACACTTTGTCTTAGCCAGTGTTCTATTGCCTACAGCAACTCTTATTTTAAAAAAGCATTTAACTGAGGCTTATTTACAGCTTCAGAGGTTTAATCCATTATCATCATGGTGGGGAGCATGGCAGCAGCACACAGACGTGGTCCTGGAGAAGGAGCTGAGAATTCTATATCCAGATCCACAGGCAGCAGGAAGAGGGAGACCCTGGGCCTGGCTTTGACTTTTGAAACCTCGAAGCCCAACCCCCAGGGACACACTTTTCCCAGAAGGCCACACCTCCTAATCCTTCTCAAGAAGTGTCACCCCTGGATGACTAAGCATTCCCATCTATGAGCCTATGGGTCTGTCCTTATTCAAATCACCACAAATCACCACATTCTATTCTCTGGGTAGGCTTGTAACCATACCACAATGAAAAAAAAAAAAAAAAAAAAAACCAAAACCAAAAACAAAACAAAAAACCAAAAAAACAAAACCAAAAAAACAAAATGCATTCAGTCCAACTTCAAAAGTCCCATAGTCTATAACAGTCTCAACACTGTTAAAAGGAATCTCTCCAGCTTCCTGCCTCTTCCCTCCTAACCATTATGGAGGATGAGATCCTTCCCCGATTTACTTCAGTATGTTTGTTTTTGGGTTGTAGGGAGGCTAGTGGTTTGAGGATGTTAATTTTGTAGAAAATGTTTACCAGCTCATTTTCTGTGAAATTTCTGGGGTCTCTTATACACAAAATCGTATCATATGCAAATATAGATACTTTGTCTTCTTTCTTTCCTATTTGCACTCCTTTTACTTCCTTCTTATTGCTGTAGCTAAGACTTCAAGCATTATAGTGGATAGAAGTGAGTGGGGATACCTTCATTTTATTTCCTGAGCTTGGTGGGGAATGTTTTGGCTTTCTCCTCCTCCTCTTCCTCTCCTTCCTCCTCCTCCTCTTCCACCTTCTCCTCTTCCTCCTCTTCTTCTTGTATTTACCATGATAGTTCATATAGGTTTGTCACATATAAGCTTTATCACCTTAAAATACGTTCTTTCTCTCCCTGGTCCCTTCAGGGCTTTTATTGTGAAGGTATGTTAGATTTTGTCAAAGTCATTTTCTGCCTCTGTTGAGATGAACATGTGATATCTATCTTTGAGTTCATTTATGTGATGAATTATATTTATTGATTTCTCTGTGTTGAACCATCCTTGCATGTCTGGAATGAAGCCACTTTGATCAGAATAAATAATCTTTTTTGATGTGATGTTGAATTTGGTTTGTATTTTATGCAGTTTTTTTTCATCTATCTCCACTGATGAGATTTGCCTATAATTTTCTGTTTGTCCTGTATTTATCTGGTTTTGATATCCAAGGAAAACTGGCTTCCTAAAAAGAATTTGGAGTGTTCCTTTCCTATTTTTCAAAATTTAAATTTTATTTATTTATTAGTGTGGGGTGTGGGTGCACAAAAAAGTCAGAGGACAGCTTTTGAGTTCTCTCTTCCCACCTTTATGTAGATTTTAGGGATCAAAGTCTGGTTGCTGACTGGCACAACAAGGATCTTTATATTGTGAGTTATCTTACTGGCCCCTTCTTTTTCAGTTTTATGGAATAACTTGATATTGTTATTTGTTCTTCTTTTTAAAGACTTGGTAAAATTTTTTACTGAATTCATCTGGCCCTTGCCTTTTTTCACTTGGGAGATTTTTAAAAATTATCATTGCAATCTTGTTGCTTGTTATAGATCTTTGGTATCATTGGTAGGAGCATATCCATCTAGAAAGCCATTCACTTCTGTTAGACCTTCTAGTTTCAATGCATACGAATCTTAAAACACATCCTTATGGTTTTCTGAATCGCCTGTAGTGATGTCTCCTTTTTCACCTCAGATTTTGTAGGCTTGTGTCTTCCCCACCATTCTTCTGATTAATTGGCTGAGGGTTTGCCAGTCTTTTCTTCTTAAAGAATCAACTCTTTGCTTCATTGATTCCTTATGTTTACTTCATTAATTTCTACCACAGTCTTACTCACATCTTGAGATTTTTGATGACTCTGACATTCTAGGTCTGTGGTAAGCACATACCTTGCAAGAGTGAGCCCTTGGCCCATCACTAGTCGGGGGTGGGGTGGGGTGGGGTGGGGGGTTGGGGTTCAGGAAGATGAGCAACAACAAAAGAAAAATACAATTTTTTTCTTGTGACTGGATAATTTTATTCCCCTTAGTATAATGTTCTGAAAAATTCATGTATGTAATAGCATGAGTCAGAATTCCCCTCTTTAAGTGCTGAGTAATAATAACTCAGCAGTGGTGGCACATGCCTCAGGAGACAATCCAGGCAGATCTCTGGGTGTGAGGCCAGCCTGGTCTACAGAAAGAGTTCCAGGACCATCAGGGATATATGTAAGGAAACCATGTCTTGAAAAAACAAGACAAAACCAACACACAAAAGGGGGCTGGAGAGATGGCTCAGGGGTTATGAACACTGTTTGTGCTTCCAGAGGACCTGGGTCCAATTTCACCAGCACCCACATGGTGACTCACAACTCCTGACACCTTCACACAGACATGCAGACAGGCAAAACACCGATGCACATAAAATAAGAATATATAAATTACAAATACTGACTAATGCGCCACCGTGGCTGTGCCACATCTGCTTACATCCTTGCTGGCGGATGCTGAGGTTATGGCCGTCTGTTGACAGCCGCAGAGAGTTACAATGAACATGAATGTATAGTCATCCCTTGGTGTGTATACGTATTACCCACAGGCTAACCTGTGGGGTCGCCTGACTCCATCATTTGATTTTTGGAAGAACAGCCAGTGTTTTAAACAGCAGCTGCAGCAGTCTGTACTCCAAGCACCTATGCCCAGGAGTTCATAGGTCTCCACATTCTCGCCAATGCTTGTTACCTTTTAGGTTTCCTGTTGTATTTTCTGTGGGTGGTGGTGTTAAGCATATTTTTCTGTTTTCTTGGCCAGCTGAGTATCTTCTGTGGAGAAAGGTCTCCTCCTTAAGAGAAGACAGGAAAGGTTATGGAAGGAAACAGGAAAGGAGAGGAGCCTCAGTCTAGAGTCTAGGTGAAGCCTCTTGCTGGCTTTAGCATTGGTGTGTGGAGTCAACATAGAAACACTGTTTCTTCCTGACAGACATTTTGTGTTAACACAGCAGCGAACAAGCAGGAGACCTGAGTGTCTATGACCTGTGGGAAAGGGCTATTCTACTCCCAGATGGTCTTTGGAAAACTCAGACTTTTTCTGAGTGATGGAGACTTAGTAGTGGTCCTCTCCAGGAACCATCCCAGGATCCCATCTGGGTTCCTTAGCAACCCTTGGAAAATAAAGCTTCAAAATTTATCAGGCTGGTAGATATTGTAAAGACAATGTGGTGGGGAAGGGGGAGCTGTCTTTGAGAACCCCAAACCCCTGTGCTTGGCTTTCACTTTCCCTCTGAGCTCCTTTATATTGACCCCTGTTCTAAATCTACTAAATGCCTTTGAGTCAACTCCAAGTCCACTCCGGCTTGTCCTAAAATTCTTTTCTGTGCCAGAGGCGAGGATCTAGTTTCATCAGAGTAGAGGTCTCTAAAAAGAACTCTTTGGGCTGCTGTGAGCACCAGCCCAGAGATGTGTCTCCGCTCTAGTCACTGCTAATACCATGTCTACTTTGTTACTGGGTTGGTGGCCTGGATCTTCTTGTCTTACCAGATTCTCACTCATGTGTACTTTTTCCTCCTTGATCACAGAAAGAGAACTGAGGCTCAGGGGGCAGAGCGCCTTGGTACCTTTGCAGAAAGAAGCCTTGGGTCTGCCAGCTTCCTTGAGCGCTCCGCCAGATACTTGCTTCTTCCTGGTAAGTGCTCTGCATCTGCAGCTACTGCCTAGTGAATCCAGCGAAGCAGACATGAAGGGAACAAGGACTGACAGGATGGGAAAGGTCCACAGTCTAGCCAGGACACACCAAAACCAAGTTCCCAGCACAAAGGAGATTTGTCTGCCCCAGGGAGACAAAGGGCAGAGGATAAGAGACAAGACAGGAGACTGATGAGAGAGAAGAGGAAAGGAATAAGGGAGAGGGGGAAGGGGATGTTTGTCTGGGAGGGACAAAGGACTGCCTCTGGATAGAGAAGAGACAGACATGGCCTGTGGACAGATGACAGTTTATAAAGGGAAAAGGGAAATCCCGAGTTAGGATGAGTTGGTTTGTTTTGATCAGGCCTGATAATTAAGGCGGCTAAAAGGGAGTTCTTGACGGCTGGACTTCAATGCTTTACTAACTGAACCTTAATGGTTAGCCCCAGGAGGAGGGATAGGCCAAATAGAGTGACCTTGGTGGGTAGCTTTAGGAATGTAATTAGTCTAGCAGGAAAGAGGGAACGGGAAGGGATAAGATTTGCCAGAGCTGTTTGCCATGCTCTGGCCTACCAGAGCCCTTCAGTCCCACCTTTCCTTTTTACTATTGAGTCGTTAGGTGTTGGGTAAGTGGATACTGTTTTCACTGGCTGCTTCCTGCAGACATTGGGGGTGTTGTTATTAGGGACCCAAGGAAGCTGGGATGTTGGTCCAGGCCAGGTAGAACAGGCTGCTTTACTTGTCCAGGCTCTGTGGGACCATCTGAGGTAGTCTGTGAGGCTGGCCTGTGATGTAGATTCCGGGGAAAGAGCTGGCAAGTTGCTGGAGCAGTTTGTAGTTGATTTGAAACCTGCTGGGAGAGACAGACAGACTAGAGACAGAGGTAAAGCCTCTGTCTTTAAGGAGTTTAGGGGGATATTTTTATCATGGGTATACATCTGAAACTTTTAGGTTTATGGTCCTAGTAGATGGGAGAGGAGATTCTTAAGACCAGGGAAAGGGGGAGAGACCCACCTTCAGGAGGAGACAGGTGGGAGAACAGGCTGTAGGTTCGCAGGAGTCCTTGGTAGGTAACTTTAGGAATGGAATCTAATGGGTTTTAGCAAGGCAGAGGGAATGGGGAAGGGTAAGAATCTACCAGAGCCATGTTTGCCATGCCTACCAGAGCCCTTCAGGATGCTTGCTGTTGGAGCTTACATTCAAGAAAACAGAAAGACATTGAACTCGAAGGGTCCTTCTTTGTTTCCTGGGCGGTGTGAAAGGGGTGTGTGTGTGTGTGTGTGTGTGTGTGTGTGTGTGTGTGTGTGTGTGTGTTAGTTTGAATGAAAATGGCCCCCATAGAGTCATAGTGAGTGGCACTATTTTATTGGTGGTGTGGCCTTGTTGGAGGAAATGTGTCAACGGAGGTAGGCTTTGAGGTCTCAAGTCCTCAAGCCAGGCCCAGTGTCACTCTCTCTTTTTGCTGGTTATGGATCCAGATGTAGAACTCTCAAGTACCTCTCTAGCACCATGTCTGCCTGTGTGCCACCATGCTTTCCGCTATGACAATAACAGACTAAACCTCTGAACTGTAACCCAACCCCAATTTCATTTATAAGAAGCCAGGCGTGGTGGCGCACACCTTTAATCCCAGCACTTGGGAGGCAGAGGCAGGCGGATTTCTGAGTTCGAGGCCAGCCTGGTCTACAAAGTGAGTTCCAGGACAGCCAGGGCTACACAGAGAAACCCTGTCTCAAAAAAACAAAACAAAACAAAAACAAAACAAGCAAACAAACAAACAAACAAAAGAAAGAAGAGTAGTTATGGTCATGAGTTATGGTCATGGTATCTCGTCACAGCACTAGAAATGCTAAGGCAGAAGTTGGGACCAGGGACTGGGGTGTTGCTGTGATAAGCCTGGCCATGCTTTTGTTAGGAGGAAAGTGGTCTTTGAGACTTTGGATTAGGAAAGCAGTTGAATTCTTTAAGTGGGGCATGGAAAAACAGAGGTGTGGAGGGTGATTTGAACAGTGTGGGCCTGGCTCAAAAGATTTCAGAGAAGAATATTTGTAAGTGGCCTTGAGATTGTTCTTGTGATATTTTGAGTAAGAATGTGGCTGCCTTTAGCCTTTGTCCAGAAAAATTTGACTAGGGCTAAATTGGAGAATTTTTGGATTAATTCCACCGGCAGAGGAAATCTCAAAACAGCCTAGTATGAACTCCATTGTGTGGTTATTAGCGGTCACTCTTCCGCCAATCTACAGTGAAGAGGAGCAGGCTGAGCAAGGTGAAATACAAAATGTACAATTTGAGGAGAAAAGGGGCACCAGGAAGTAAAATGGAGCTATGTCCTGTGTTCAAGGAGATAAACATTTTTTTAAAAAGCTTAATGTTAAATGGAATAAAGGGATTGGTGACCTCAGGACAAGATCCCAGCCAGTGAAAAGGCATTAAAGAAAAGTTTAGAGCCAGGTGTGGTGGCACACACCTCTGATGCCAGCACTACGGAGGTAGAGGTAGATGGATATCCGGAGTTTGTGGCCAGCCTGATCTACAGAGTGAGTTCTGGGACAGCCAAGCTTAGGCAGTGAAGGAAACATTCAAAACCAGAGAAAGTTGGTAAAAATATGTATATATATTTGAGTGAGGGGGCCGTGTTCCATCCCAGCAAGCAGCAGAACTTGGCAACTTCAGGCACACGGTTCTGGCTTTAGAATCAAGGATAAAAGAAAGGGATTATAAAATCTCCCTCAGCCACTAAGGAAAGCCACCAATTATACATGGCACAACAGGTGCACACCCCGTTTCCCACCATCCCACAAACCTCCCTTCTCCTCCGTGGAGGGGTCGGACCCTGGAGGAGGGCAGGTCTGGGCGAAGGAAGGCCCCGTTCTATTTTACAGCGACACAGATGACAAGGATCCAAGTCAGGTACTATTGGTGAGCATTTATTTTTCCCAGAAGTAGGAGAGGAGGGGGGACCCTCAGGACATGCCTGGGCAGTGAGCAGAGTAGCACTAATGGTGGCCCTGGTCGTCCAGTTGCTCCTTCTGGAAGGACAGAGCCCTGGACACAGCTGTGGCTGGCACTGTCAATCCCTGTGGTTTGGATCAAGCCCTTTGTGGTCCCATATGCTGTCAGCTGAGACTCAGAGAGGAAAAGCAATGCCCCCTGGCTCACACAATCCAGTCACTCGGCTAAGCCAGGCCACGCTCCCTCCAGAGGAGCAAGAAGGTTTATTCCCTCCTCTGGGACCACTGTTATCTCCAGGGAAGCAAGAATGAGTTCTAAATTCTTGTCTTGGCCTCAGCCACTCGAGAATAATTTCAACTAAGTCCTTTAACTTAACTCTGCCACTGGCTGCAGCTCCCACAACCAACTGTTTTCTGAGGTATCACTTCGTATGGCCCCCCCTGCCCTCAGATCCTAAAACTCTCCACCTTGTCTATTTTGCCTCACTTATATTTATCTTCTTTCCTATATAAATATAACTATAGCTTATAATACCAAACAAACTGTGGCAGTCACTGACACCATAGTGTGACTTTGACTATCAGCTACACAGGCAAGGATTCAAAGATCGCATGGAGCAGAGAAAGTAAAAGACCTAACATATGGTTGAAGAGGGATGGAAGTTGATTCTTGGTAAATTTAGGGTTTCACGGTTGACCTACGTAGGCCCTTTCTAACAACCCGAGTCTCTCTGTGTTGACAGAAAACTGCCTTATATTCAGGGATCGGGGAAAGATTCCTTTAACTGATGGAGTCTGCAGCTCCTTTAAGAAATCTGATTCTGAGCCTGCTCCTGTGCTCCCTGCCCCATGCTGCAGACCAAGAAACAGGAGGAGCTCTGGTGGGGACCTTGGCCTAACCCTGGGGGTGCCTAGTGGACCAGCCTGAAACTCCCAGAATTCTATTGAGAGTAGGTGGAGGCCAAGGAAGTCTGAAGTTTGGGGTTTGGTGGATGCCCACTGGGACTGATGGAAGCTTGGGAGGTGTGTGGCACTGGATAGGCACCAGCAGCAGGAAAAATGTGCTGGGGATCAGAAATCCCCCAGAAAGGGAACTAGGTAGCACATATTTGAAATATATGGGCCTTCCCTACATGCAAGAAGAGAAGCGGGCCAAGGCTGGGCACAGGGAAGGCATCAAAACAAGGAGCCTGGTCTCATCTAAAGCAGTGGGGAGTAGGTATTGGGTATGGCTGGCCAGAATGTGTTTCCCAGCTGCCATATTGGGAAAGGATGAGCTGGAGGGGATAGAGGGGAGGTAGAGGGACCAGAGCCTCACAGAGTGACAGACCAGGGGATGGAGGTGAGCAAAGGTGGTGCGTTGTTGGCAAGGCTCTTGCTGGTCCGGCAGAAGGACAGGGCTTGCTGAGCCTCCGTGGACCATACCAGACCCATGGTCATCAGGTCCTCCTCCCTAGGCCAGTTTATGGAGTAGCTTCTTCACCCAGACATGCCTGGGATCGGCACAGATATCTCGGTTCTTGACGGTTATCAAACTGGAAGAAGAAGAAAGTTGTAGTGTTAGTAGGCCTGTTGCTGAAAGTATGGACCTACCTTGCAGCCTGCCTATTTGGATTGCTTTCTAGTTTTGCTCCTTGTTAGCAAGTCAGCTAACTTCTCTAGGTCCTAGTTTCTATATCTGTAAAATGGGGCTGACGGCCCTGCCCAGGTGCGTGATATTTTTGATGAAGCCGTCTAGATTCATACTGACCTGCTCAAGAAAGCAGACACTACTAAGGGCTACAGCACATAGTAGGTGCTATATATAATTGTGTCAGAAGATGGCCCTAACGTTTTACATTGGTTTCTTTTTCTTCTCCTGTGTGTGTGTGTGTGTGTGTGTGTGTGTGTGTGTGTGTGTGTGTGTGCAACATAGAGTGTCTCCCTCATTTGCTATCCATCTTACTTAAAAAAACAAACAAAAAAACAAAAAAAAAAAACCAGTTCCTTGAACTTGAAACTCTCCAGTTCAGCTAGACTGGCTGGCCAGCAAGACTGAGAGATCTTCCTATCTTTGTTTCCCCAGGACTGGGGAGTGTAGGCACATGATGCCACATCTGGCTTTTTTTGCATGAGAGCTAAGGATCCGAACTTGGGTCCTCACGCTTGCTGAGCAGACATTTTACTGACCGAGCAGTCTCCCATCCCCCTTTATAATGGCTTCTCTAATTCTTGCAACAACTCTGTGTGTCCCATGCCCCTGTGCTCCCTATCCCTGTACATCTGTTCTACTCACAGATGTAAAGAAATTAGGCTGAATAGAAGAAGGAGTAAAATATGTCTAGGGTCGGGGCTGGACTGTGTCTTTGAAGAGATCCCTCCCAGGCCTTTTTGAGAGTCCCAGAGCATCTGGTGGAGAAATAGGTTTGCCCGTGATGGTAGTGTTAACTGCCAATGGGCACGACCCCTCAGGGAGACCTCTGGGTGTGCCTGTGAGGATTATCTTATCTTAAGTGATGTGAAACGCCCCATCTTAGTTGTGGTGGGGCTATTCCCTGGGCAGTAGGTAGGTCCTGGACGGTATAAAGCAGGGAGAGCAAGCTGAGCATTTGCAACCATCCCTCTGTTTCCTGAGCGTGAATGACGCGTGACGAGCTGCTTTCAGTTCCCAGTGCCTCGACTTCCCTGCTGTGATGCCCTGCACCTTGAATGGTGTGCTGAAACGCTCTCTTTCTCCCCCTAAGTCATTCTTGTCAGAATTTAGTCATTTGGCACAGCAATTAGAATAGAAGCTAAGACACCCCAGGGACACCTGAGGCAAGTGTGGCCAGCCATGGGCACTGAGGTGGGTACAGGCCGGCTGGTGGTGAGGCCTCTGCTGCCATTCCATCGTTGCTTCCTAAGAGTCCAGCCATACAGCTGAGAGCTGTTGGCTCCCCACACACCTGACCTGTCCTTGCTTCATTGACTACTGAGCAGAGCCCGAGGACAATAGCAACCTGAGACTGTCTTTTTTGTTTTGTTTTCTTTGAGACAAGGTGTCACCGTGCAGACCTGGCTATCCTGGAACTCACTATGTAGACCAGGTTGGGTTTGAACTCATGGAGAGCCACCTGCCTCTGCCTCCTGAGTGCTGAGATTAAAGGTGTGGGCCATGATGGCCAGACTGAGTTTGGCTTCTTAGGGCAGTTTACCCAAGGCTGGTCCCACCCTGTGCATCTGTCTTTCCATCTGTCAAGCCATATCCTTTCTAGAGTCCCTTTGGGCTCAGAGTCAGTAGATCACTAGAGTCTGTCCTTCACCGAGCATCTCCTGTGTATCAGGCCATGAGTTCCATGACTTCCACTTGTTGTAGCTGCCCTGTGATGCTAAAGAGACCCTTAAGCTCATGCCACCTCCTCAGTGTGCCAGGAAACCAGATAGACTACGATTGTTGCACAGGGCCGTTTCTACTTAAAGGGATATGTGCCTTACACTCACTCAGCACATGCTGTTTCTGTGTTTGAGAAACAAAGAGTTATGGTTCTACTGAAGCGATGGGAAAGAGTCTCCGAGCTGAAGGGGCCAGAACCTTGGGAAGACTCCTATCCTGCCATTTGCAGACATCGCTAAGAGATGAAGTCAACCGTGGGAAGAGAGGATTATAGAGCTCAAGAGGTGGTAACACGACCCCAAATCTAAGAACCATCCAATAGGTGATGTGGCTAGCAGTGGGCTCTGATTGGTTAAAAGCAGCCAGAGGACTACCACAGAAGGAGGAGTCTTCTGGTGGGGTGGAAGAAGCTGGGGAAAAATGGAAGAATCACAAGCGAAGACTCCACTCAGTCATACAGGTGCTCCTGGTACATCCTGGGAAACCTCATCCCGTGCTTTTCTTTACTGAGCCTGTTTCCCTTGCCCTTTGCTGAGCCTAGGTTGTGATCCCATTGCTAAGCGTGAATCCTTTTCCCTCTCCTGAACCTGGGTCCCTTTTTCTTCGCTGAGCCTGGATCCCCTTCCCTTTGCTAGGCCTAGATCCCCTTCCCTTTGCTAAGCCTGGATCCTCTTCCCTTTGCTGATCCTGGGTCTCACCTACGACATGGGATTAACCTCATTGTAGAATTGCTTTAAAGATTGAATATGTCACAAGGGTAATATTCAAATTAGCCTGGGCACATGGGCAGTCATCTATGGGTATCAGCTCTTGATAGTATGTCTCTGATTGAAATGACTACTTTGAAGAATTCCAGGGCCCTGGGAGGACCCAGAATGTCTTGGTAGGGAGTGCCTCTAGGCATGCTGTTTGTGCCCCTACAACTCCATTGCTTCTCATCACCAATAGCCTGTGGCTATGCTGCCCACAGGTCCATGCCATGCTAGGGTGGTACCTATTTATTCAGTCATCATCCTCAGCTTTGTCATGTCACAGATGTTCAACAATATCAATGGAATAATAACGTCATTCTGGGATTCAGAAAACCCAAGCTTGGCTGAGCCATCCCATCCAGCCAAGCTTTCTTGAGTTGGAGTTTCATACATCCTGCCTAACTATCCTTGGGCCACACTTGTCAGGCCCATCCTCCAAGGTTCTGAAGCCCCAGCTCCCTACTCACACAACGCCAGGCTTGCGGCAGGATTTTGAGGTCCAGAAGAACTCCTTCACTAAACGTGGTGGCAGAGGGTGACGGATATAGTCCTGGCAGCAGATACTGTCTTCCACATTGGCACCATAGGGACCTGGAGGAAGGGTACCCAGGGGACATTAGCTGGAGCATAGAGAGGCCAGCTTCAGCCTTAGCCCTGATCACAAGCTGACCTATAGGGGAAAGATTCTCTTCCACACTGATAGATATCTTCTAGGCTCATGCATTCCAGTCTGGGGAGTCTCTGAGATGCCACTAAAGGTCCAATATCTATGCTCTGGGGACAGTCAGCTCCAGGAAGTGGACTCAGAAAGACTAAACATCAACAGGCTTCTAAATGGGTCCTGTATCTCTGTCTGAGCCAGGAAGAGCCTCATGCTCACCTTGGGTCAGTCTGTGGACAATAACACCAGCTTCCCAGGATCTTGTGGAGTGCTCAGCCCTACAACAGACCCACCTACCCCCATGTATGCAACACAGAATTAGAGGTACACCTTCCTCTTCTCAGCGCCTTGGCGAGGCTACATCAGAAAAGCCGAGGGAAGGCAAGCACCCAAGGTCATAGTGAGACTGTAGCAGAGTCAGAATCAAGACTCATACAGGTGACAGTCATGACACGGACCTGGTTCAAGCCCCACTCTGTCCCTGACTGACCCTAGTCATCTGTCATCTCCAAGGCCCGTGGAGGAATACCAATTCCATAGGGGCTTGGCTACACGGTGGCTCTCCAGATACTTGATACGTTGAGCAACAACTGGTTGGTTGTAGTTGCCTCACACCCCACTGTGACCCCTCTCCAGCCCAACTCAAAGCAGAAGTGTTGACAGTATGGTGGGAAAGAAGGGTCTGGACCCTGTATTCACCACAGGCTCCAGAGCAAACCTTGGGTGTTGGGGTGAAGGGGGAGGGCAGCTTTTAAGAGAGGCTCTACCTTCCCTGACTCAAGCCTGGTACCATGCAGGCTCTCCACCCACTCCCAGAGACCCTATATTTGAGCTATCTGGGCAGTAAGATCCCCAACAAGATACCACCAACCAGTTGACAGATCCTAGAAGCCAGGCCTTCCTAGCGACCCAGTTTATAAATGTGTATATCTGGGTTTGGAGAAGCAATAGAGCTGGCCCACAGAAGTGCCAGAGCAAGCCCAAAGCCATGAGGTCCAGTGGCAGACTCACTCTTGGACTCTTTCCAGATTCTCTGGTGTCCACCCTCCTACTCCCCAGCCTCACCTGCATCAGAGGTCTGAATTGCCACAGCAAGAAGGACGAGAGCCACCAGGAGTGGGACCCGAAGGGTAGCCATGATGTATGTATGTGTCCTCGTCAGGTGTCTAATGACCAGAGGGTAGGAAGGTCTGATATTTAAGTGCTCTCTCCACCCACTAGTTCAGGCACCTCTTAGTCACTACCAAGCCTGACATTCATGTCCTGAAAGAAGAAGTCCCACTTCCCCCCTCGGGAGGATCCAAAGGCGGGGAACTACTCAGAGGGGACTGCCACTCTCCCAAACTGGGTCTCCAGAGAATTGTAAAGTCCCCTTAGCAGTGCTCTGCAGAGGATGTCTGTTCTATGACTTCAGCCATGTCACTAGGGGTCATGGAGTGGACCTTGGTGGGGATGGAGAAGCTGGCCAAGGATCCACTGCCCACCTCAGTGGCCATTGGCACATGGACAGACAAGGACAAACTGTACCTAGATTTGGGACTTTCTTAATCCCTCAAGGCAGGGGATCAGGGTCTCATTTTAAGGGTGGAGAGCCAGAGCCCTTTAGGGCAGACTCTTGGCCCCATAACCTGTCTCTTGTTGGGTTTTTCAGTAGACAGCCTCACCCAGCTCAGAGAGGGCTGGTCCTGCACTTGCACAGAGCCTGTACCTTCTCAGTCTTTCCTTACCCACTTCATCTCCTCCTCTTGCCAAGCCACTGACTCTCCCCACTGAAACAACCCCATCGGCAGTCCAGTCCAGCTCCACCTCCTGCGTGGATGCCAGTAGATCCGCCTCCCCATGCTGCAAGCCAGCGTGCGTGTGCAAACTCAAAGCTCCACATGGCCCTCTCCTACTTTAAAGTCATGCTGGGGCTTCCCATTCACCTGAGGATGAAACCTAGGCTCCTGACTGGGGCCTTCAGGGCGTCTTTTCCAAAACTCTTCACCGCAGTCAGAGGGAGAGGGACCACGCCGCACGACACTGCGGTTCCTCAAAGAGATTTATGGCCTGACTGACCTTGACTATATTTCCACTTTCTGCTTCTCTACTGCAGAAACTCCTACTCGTACATCAAGACTGAAATGTCACTTCTTTGGTAAGCCCACCTACTCAGGAATTCACACTCTCCGAGTAACCTGGAACGTGGCCCAGGAAGAGACTTTCTCCTAAGCTCCTCTCATAAGCACAGGGGAGCTGATCCCTTATCTTTCTCAGTATTCAACCTGTTGAGTTGCCTGCTGTCTGACTGTGCGCTCCAGGTTCCCAGCTTTGTGAGCTGTCACCCGTGCTGGGGTGGGCTTTGTTGATGCAGCCGTCTTAGAGACTTCATTTTGTTCCTGTAAATAACCCCCCCCCACACACACCCATATTCCTGTAAGTAACCCCAATAAAACACACGGTTCACCAAGTTGGACCTTAGTGGTATGCATACTTTGGTCCGTCTATGGCCTCTCTATCTGGGGTGAGTAGATGTGGGTGTTGTGTTTCCTCAGGAAAAGTCTTGACACACATTAGGCAAAATAGAACATTCGGGAAATGGATGACAGCCATGGTCACACAAATATTTGAACAAGCCTAACGCTGCTGAGCACACTGCATACTTAAAAATGGCTTGAAATATTAAATATGGTCTAGAGAGATGGCTCAGCCATTAAGATCACCGACTGCTCTTCCGGGGGGTCCTGAGTTCAAATCCCAGCAACCACATGGTGGCTCACAACCATCTGTAGTGGGATCTGATGCCCTCTTCTGGTGTGTGTCTGAAGACAGCTACAGTGTACTCATATAAATAATAATAAGTAAATAATATTTTTTTAAAAAGAAAAGAAATACGAAATAAGTGTTGTGTATTTCATGTGGCCCTCTCCAACTCAAACCAAGCCTCCTGTGCTAATTTCTAGTTAGAAAAAAAATACAGGTGTTGGGTTTGGTGGCTTACACCTGTATTCTCAGCTACTTCAGAGGGTGGAAAAACAGGTTGCTTAGACCCATGAGCTCAAAACCCTCTGGGCATTATAGTGAGATCTAGACTTTAACAAAACAGCAAAAACTGGAAGAAAACAAGTTACTCCACAAAAACAATTTGTCAATCAACAAAGGTACTAGAACCTTCCACCTTCAAATCAGCTGTCCTAGATATGTGTGTGTGTGTGTGTGTGTGTGTGTGTGTGTGTGTGTGTGTACATACATATGTATTTCACAAAGTTATGTGGCTGGTCATGGTTACATATACCTGTAATTCTAGTACTCAGAAGGCTGAGGCAGGAGCATCCCTGGGAGTTTGAGAGAAGCCCATGACCCAATCTCAAAAACACAAAACTAGGGTTGGGGAGCTGGTTCAGTGGACAAAGTACACATGTGTGAAGACTCAAGTTTTGGTCTCCCAGACCGACAAAGGTCAGTCATGTGACTATAATGTTAACCTCCATGATGAGACGAGGAGCGGGGACAGAAGGATCCCTGGAAGCTCATAGTGGCTCACAGTGTGATGACCAAGAAAACCTGTCTCAAGGTAGAAGCCAAATACCAAGCCTAACACTGACTCCTATCAAGGACCTTCCAAAGCCAGGCAGTGACACTCCTGTAATCTCAACATCTGGGAGTGTGAGCCAGAAGGATCATCGTGAGTTTGAGGCCAGTCTGGGCTATATTAGATCTGCATGGGCTAGATTTAAATCCTGCCTCAAAAAATAAAACCAAACAAAAGCAAAGACCTTCTAGAAATAAACAGAGAGATTTGAGTACAGACCGATATTAGATGCTGCTGTGTGTTAGAGTAGATTTGTTTTGTGCATTTAAGACTTCAGCTGGGCAGTGGTGGCGCATGCCTTTAGTCCCAGCACTTGGGA
>NC_034609.1:18919744-18925887 GCF_900095145.1 Mus pahari | reverse complement strand
GAGAGAGAGAGAGAGAGAGAGAGAGAGAGAGAGAGAGAGAGAGAGAGAGAGTCAAACTATATTGTCCAGGCTGATCTCAAATTTCTGAACTCAAAGTGATCCTCCAGCCTTAGCCAAGAAATATTTCTTTAAAATAATTTTGCATCTATGTATTTATGTATTTATTTATTTATTTAGAAAGTGAAATCATGTAGATTTGGGGAATTAAGTCAATAGTTTGGCTCCAAGCACCTTTACCGTCTGAGCCATATCACTGACCCAAAAACTGTGAAAACCCTATCATTAGAGCATTGTAAGTATGTAACGCTTGGGGCTTTCTTACAGGGCCCCTTAGGGCCCAGGGCCCTCCATGGGTGGGCCCGGGGGTCTCCCCTGGAGAACACCTGGGTCCCCAGGGACTTGGCATGCCCCAGGGTTCTCATCCCGGACCGTTCTGGCCCCATCCTCCCTGCCCTGGGCACACCTGCAGTCTGGCAGCCTTTGCACTACCAGGGCTCTTGGCTTCCCTGATGGGAAGAGAAGCAGATCCGAGGTAAAGCAACCCTGATGCCCAGTCAGGGCACAGAACATGGAGATAAGCTTTCAAGGGAAGGGAGGGGAATTCTTGGGGCTGCAGGTGGTAAAGTCCCAGGACACTAGAGTGGTAGTGGGTGTGGGGTGGAGTCTAATGATGAAGTGGCCACTCTTATCTCCCCTTGGTGGCCATGCTGTCTCACTCTGTGCCCTACAAGGAATAGAAGAATCTCCTAGACAACCCTCTTGTCCTAACCCCCCTTTTCTTTTGTTTAAATTAATGTCTGTTGGTTTTGGAGAACGGGCTACCCTGTAGCCCCAGATATCCTAGAAGTCACTATGTCGACTAGGCTGACCTGAGACTTGCATTGATCCTTCCTGGCTCCAAATTAATTTATTTCATAAAAACATGAAGCAGGAGTGGGGTATGTTGGCACCCGCCTTTAATCTCAGCACTAGAAAGGTAGAGACAGGTGGATCTCTGTGAGTTAGAGGCCAGCCTGGTCTACACAGTGAGTTCCAGGAAAGCCAGGGCTATCCTGTCTAAAACAAACAATCACAGCAACATCAGAGCCATAAAGCAGAACCTGGTGGCACGTACTCGTCATCCTAGGTCCTTAGGAGGCTGAGGCAGGAGGATTTCTCGAATCCTTGGAGTTAAGACTCAGTCTGGGCAAAATAGCAGGACTACAGAGATGGAGCTGGGGAGATAACATAGAAAAGTGCTTGCTGCACAAACATGAGGACCCAAGTTCAAGTCCCCAATCCCCTCATAAAAAGCCAGATACAATGGCTGGCGAAGTGAGACAGGAGGCTCACTGGGGACTTGCTGGCCGACTGGGGTAGTCTAGTGAAATCCAGAAACTCCAGGTTCAATAACAGACCTTGTCTCAAGAAATAAGGTGAGGGCTAGAGGTGTGCCAGCTCAGACATTAGAAGAACATACTCTCTTGCAGAGGATCTGAGTTCAGATGCTGACATTCACATTAGGTGGCTCACAGCCACCTATAAATGCACACCCAGGAGAGCAGGTGCCCTCTTCTGGCCTTTTTGGGGCACTGTACTCACATGTGTATACCCACACAGAGACACATACCTATACATATCATTTAAAAATTTTAAATTGGTGCTGGTGAGATGGCTCAGCAGGTAAGAGCTCCCGACTGCTCTTCCAAAGGTACAGAGTTCAAATCCCAGCAACCACATGGTGGCTCACAACCATCCTTAACGAGATCTGACTCCCTCTTCTGGAGTGTCTGAAGACAGCTACAGTGTACTTACATATAATAAATAAATCTTAAAAAAAATTTAAATTACGTCTTAAAAAAATAAGTCAGCTGACATGGATCATAACCTCCACATGCACATGTATACACACACACACACACACACACACACACACACACACTCACTCACTCCAAAAGAAGAAGGGCTGGAGTGATGGCTCAGCCATTAAAGGCTAGGCTCACAACCAAAAAACATAAAAGAAGGAGTAGAAGAAAGTGGAATAAGAGGGAAGAAAGGAGGGAAGGAAAGAGGAAACAAAGAAGAAAGGAAGGAAGGGAGGAAGGAAGGAAGGAAGGAAGGAAGGAAGGAAGGAAGGAAGGAAGGAAGGAAGGAAAGAGGATGGGGAGAGAAGGAAGGAGCCGAGGGAAAGGAAGAAGGAAGCATTCAGTCAATGTACACCTTGCTTTTTTTCACCCACGGTGAATCTTGACTGCAGCCCCAGGCCCCACCGTCTCTCATAGTTTATGGTTCTCTGTTGGGCCATGGTCAGTGTCCTGCCGTAGTTAAATTGGGGGTCTTCCAATCTTTTGCCTTTACATAAAAAAATAAAAAAAAATGCTCAAAGTTCCTTGATCGAATTTCCACGGGGAAGATGTGCGGTAGATAATTCCTAGAAGTAAGGTTTTTGCTTTGACTGCGACTCAGAAAGAAAGTCCCTGACCCAAACAGCCACAGAAACTTCCTCCTTTCAGCTGAGCAGGGGGTGCCCCAGGTGAGGAGCCCCCATGCATGTAGTCAGGGGACTGTAGGGCTCTGTGAGCTCAGCCCTGAAGCTTCCCTGACAGGACTCTCCTTGTCTGTGAGGAGGTGCACTTCCCAGCTGGACTCCAGAGTAGACAAGGAAAACACAGGTCAGAAAGAGACAGGAGCACAGTTCTGGAAAAGCCAAGGCCTTGTGAGCACAAACGTTGGATAAAAGCCAATGAGGAAGCAAGCAAGGCTGGCCAATCTATGGACCAAAGCAGGAGGCTGAGGCAGGCAGGCTAAGATAGAGGGCCAGGGATGGAGAAGTGAACGCCTTTTGAAGCTGATTGGCTCAAAGGTGACATCACTACTATAACGATATTTAATAGCAATTCCAACTGTGATATAGTCTGGTTCTAGAATAGTCTCCAAATGTCCCTGTGTTCCTGTGCTTGGTCCCCTGGCTGGTGGCACTTCTTTATGGCATACCCTGCCCTTAAGAGGTGAGACCTGCTTGATGGGGGGTGGGCAGTTGTGCAGCACTCACCCCTACCAGTATGTGCTATCTTACTGCAGACCCAAAGCAACAGGGCTAAACACAGCAGAACCATCCTAAATGGAGAGCCAAACAAACAAACAAACAAATAAACCTTTTTTCTTTATAAATTGATTAGCTGGGTTTCTGCTACAGTAACAGGTGCTGGTTAGCAAAACTGGATACTGACTGGGGCCACACTAACTCTGTTCTGTGCTTTACTCCATTATCTCAATATTTCCCCCAAGGCAACATGTTGAAAGGGCTGGTATTGGTCCCATTGCTCAGATGAAGAGACTGAGGCTCAGAAAGTAGCAGGGGCCAAGTCAGAGCAGAGACAGTGACCGCAATAAGCCACGTGTGGAGTCCAGTCAGCCTGAGATCCACCTGAATACCCAACCCTGACCCCCAAGAGGAACTAAGGTTCAGGGAAGAGGCAAGAAGACTTCTGCCAAGGCCACTCTAGTAAAGCCTAGATTTCGCCTGGCGTGGTGGCGCATGCCTTTAATCCCAGCACTCGGGAGGCAGAGGCAAGTGAATTTCTGAGTTCGAGGCCAGCCTGGTCTACAGAGTGAGTTCCAGGACAGCGGGGCTACACAGAGAAACCCTGTCTTGAAAAACCAAAAAAAAAAAGCCTAGATTTGATCCCAGGTTTTGGGGGTTTGCTTTTTAATTGATACTTTTATTAGTTTTAAGATTTATTCTTATTTTTAGGACTAAGAAATTGTGGGTGCATGCATGTCTGTGCGCAGGTATGTGCACATTAGTACAGGTGCCCTACAGAAGTCAGGGAACATTGGATGTCCTGGAGCTGACCTGATGCCATGGGTCCTGGAAACTGAACTCAGGTCTCCCTTGGTAGCACACTTAACTCTGGATCAATCTCTCCAGCCCATAGGTACTTGGCATGTTTAATGTGATTATGTGTATGTATGTGTGTCATGACACACATGTGTAGCTCAGAAGACAACCTCCTATTGTCAGTTCTCTCCTTCCACAGTGTGGGGTCCTGGGGATTGAACTCAGGTCCTTGGGCTTGGTGACAAGCACCTTCACCCACTGAGCCCTCCCTCCAACCTTGAGATTTAATTTACGAACTCCTAAATTCATCCTTTTAAAACATAAAACTCGGTGGTTTTTAATGCATCAAAGGATATGTGACCACCACTAATTCCAAGACATTCTTCATCTTCAAAAAGAAACGTAGTCTCTATTCTCAACACCTCCCCCTCTCAGCAACAAGTAATCTGTTTTCTCTCTCTATTTTTGTTTGCTTCTTTATGTGTGTGTGTTTTTTTTAACCTTACCTTTCTTTCTTTTGAGACAAAGTCTCACTATGTATCCCAGGTCGGAATAGAATTTGATATGTAGACCAGGCTGGCCTGGAACTCATGCCTCTGCCTCCTGAGTGCTGGGATTAAAGCCATGCACTACTACACCCAGTGAATTTACCTTTCAAGGGCATTTCATGTAAATAGGATCATAGGATAGGAGATTTCTGTGTCTGATTTCTTTCATCTAATGCAATGCTTTCAGAACTCATCTATGTCAGAGTTTATATCAACGTTTCATTTGTTTGTACTGATGAATAATATTCCATTTTTATGGACAAGGCACCTGTCTTACATCTTTTTGTCAGCTGATAGACATTGGGGTTGTTTCGTTTGGGGACTATCATAAGAACGTTGCATGATTATTGCTTACAAGTTTCCATGTGAGCATATCTTTGATTCTTTGGGGTATAGGTGTAGGGAGGGGTGAGGTTTCCAGGTTAGATGCTAACCGTATTTGACTTAAGGGCCTCCAGTACTGTTTACAGGGAGAGCTGCTATTTCCCATGGCCTCCAGTAATGCGCAGTACTTCTAATTTACAACCTCTCAACAGCTTGCTATTACTCATTCTTGACTGTCTTGATGAGGGACAGCATAGAAGGTGTGAAGGGGTGGTCTGTGGTTTTTGCCTGCTGGCGTTGAGCATCTCATCATGTGCTTATGAGACAGTTGCGCATCTTCATGGAGAAAGAGAACCCATCCAAGCCTTTCACCCATTTTTGCTTGAACAGATTTTGATGTGAGTGCTAGATCTCCATTGGATGGCTTGCAAATAGTTCCTCCCATTCTTCGTGCTCTCTTTGCTTCCTGGCGGGGATGGATGCTCACTGTGATAGCCTCTAACTTGTCCTCTGATTACTTTGTTCCTTACTTTCCTGGCATACCAAACCATTGTGGCATCCGTGCCTATGCAGGGTTCCTATGTACAACATAGAATCATCTCCCAGGAGTTTTATAGCGTCACCGCCTCTCCTCAGCTCTTCAATCTATCTGGGCTCATAATATGTGTACCTGTCTGCACACCCAGCTGTCAGAACTACTGTTTTTTTTTTAAACATTTATTTACTTTATTTGAATTATATGTGTGTGTGTGTGTGTGTGTATGAGTGTATTATGTGTATCACATGTGTACAAAAGCCCATGGAGGTCAGAAGAAAGCACTGGATCCCCTGGAACCAGAGTTAGAGATGGTTGTGAACCACAGGTGGATGCTGGGAACTGAATCCAGGTCCTCTGCAAGAGCAGCAAGTGCTTTTAAGCACCAAACCATCTCTCCAGCCCTAAAGGTTTCTTTTTATCTTACATGTATGACTGTTTTTGCTTGCATGTGTGTATATATACCACATGGGGACTAGACTCTCGTGGAGGTAGGAAGAGGGAGACAGATCAGCTGCAACTGGAGTTACTGGAAGTTGTGAGCCATGTGGGTGCTGGGAGCTGGGCCCAGGTCCTCTGTGAGAACAGCTAGTAGTCTTAGCCGCTGAGCCATCTCTGCAGCCCCAGAGCTACTTACTGAAAGGACTATTTTTCTCTACTGAATCGTGTTGGCACATTTGTCAAGATCAGATGCCCTTAAATGTATGGGCTTGTTTTTAGAGTCTCAGTCTGACTGCAATGTCTTGATTATTGTACTGTATTATAATTCCCTCACCTGGCTTTTTTTTTTCCCTTTTCAATTTCTTTCCTGGTATTTTCCTCCCTATCTCCCATCCCACTTTCTTTCCTTTCCTTTCCTTTCCTTTCCTTTCCTTTCCTTTCCTTTCCTTTCCTTTCCTTTCCTTTCCTTTCCTTT
>NC_034609.1:18883119-18919451 GCF_900095145.1 Mus pahari | reverse complement strand
CTCCCCTTTCCTTTCTCCTCTTCTGAGAAAGAGTGTAGCCTTGCATTTAACAATCCTTCTGCTTTAGTCTCTCAAGTGCTAGGACCCAAGTGTTGACCCCCAGCCGGGCCTTATCTTTTGGATTTACAAACTTTTCAACCTTAGAGGTGAGCATTTTTTAGGACCCGCAGCCCAGGTTATGCAGTAGACACATTTTACTGTATTTGTTTCATCCCTTGGTGATTTTTTTTTTTTTTGTCATTAAGAAGTTAAAAAAAATTTTTTTTTGATATGACCCAAGCTGTTCTTCCTCACCTTCCATCCTTCCCTTTTTCTGTGCATAAGCACAGAACCAGGACCCTGACATCACCTGGGACCCTCCCCTGAGTGTACGCTTATGCTTTTGTAGATTTATAGAGTACAGCGTGGTTCTGCGCTGCTGTACTGTGTTCCACACTTTGCAAGCCACCGCCATTTTTCAGTGGATGTTCACCTGCTCTCTTCCTGCCTGGCTTCTCCTCAGGGCTCTCCACTTTAACTTTCGCTGTGTTGAGTCCTACTGTGGTCTCCTCTGCCATCTATGGATCCCCTCAGCACCGAGGAAATAGGTTGTTTCCAGATTTTCAGGACTGACTGCTCTTCCATAGTACTGCCGTGTGTGTGTGTGTGTGTGTGTGTGTGTGTGTGTGTGTGTCCCTGCTCCCTCTGTCTCTTCTTGTTCTTTTGTTCCTTTCTGTAGTTTTTGTTGGCCTCAAGCCTGCCATGTTCCCAATTCAGACTCTCCAAATACCAGAGTTATAGACACAGCCCATTGAGTATGGCTTCTCATCCTTTGGCTCTCTTTAAGGACTGTTTCCCCTGTAGCCTTCTGGGAGGCGTTGTCCCCACACAGTTGCCCCATACAGAGTCAGGGTTGGGAAAGGCACCCTCCTTGCTCTGTGCAGCTCCTTCTGAGCCTCCATCTCCCTTCCCTAAAAGCCTTGCCTCCTTGTGGGGCACTCAACTTCCTTTGTTGGTGACAATGACAGCTGCCAGCTCATGGTCACTCTCCTCTCCAGAGTTCTCTCTCATAGCATGTTTCCTGCTCCGCTCTCTTGGTTTCACAGCCCTGTCTCTTCCAGAGAACTTGGGCCTCATCTCCTCAGCCTCTCCTGCCCACAGCCATGCCCTCGACTATGTCGGCCCTGGTAACTGCTAGGACACATTCTCACCTTCAAACACCCCACCATCACCCCCATCTCAACCCTCCAGCTCGATGTCTCTGGCATCCAATTCCAGCCATCCAGCACCAAGGGACTGAATTGGTCCGCTGTCCCTGGCTCCACGCCATGTTGTTTTACCTTGTCCTGACTTCAGCTTCCCCGACTGTAAGTCTATACCTTCAATGTGCATTCATAACACCTACTGCTGTTTTCCCACTTCCTCCTGGAGAATCCAGGGCCCCAGGGAAGCCCCCATCTCCACCAGTTTTGCCCTGGTGCAGCTAAGCAGTGCTAGGGAGAAACTGAATCATGCCAAGTGCTGGTCAAGGTTACAGCCTCCCTTCATCCTCTGTGCTGGTCCAATCCCCATCACATTTCCCCAACCTGTGCATCTCCCTGGTATCCTCACAGGAAGCCAGAAGTAGGCGTTCCCAGTCCAGTGCCAGTCTCTTCCAGGTGCTGAGTTTAAAGTGGCTCTCCTGTGCTCCTCTGCTGAGCTCGGGCAGGAAAACACCATTTTGTGTGTGTGTGTGTGTGTGTGTGTGTGTGTGTGTACACGCACGCGCGCACATGCGTGTTGTGTTTCAGAGTGTGTAGGTGGATTTTCTGGTCCAGGCCTGAAAGCTGAGAGCATCTGCTCTGATCACGTTCAGTCACATGACCTTCCATCCCTGCAGGAGAGTCTGGGAAAGGACCCAAAGAGACAAGTGGTTTGGTGAGGGCCACACTGATTAGTGATGTGGCCAGGGAATGATGACACACATTTCACTCCAGACTTTGCTCCAGCCTGGGTCCCTAAAGCAAGACCCACCTGACTGCTTTTTATGTCTGAGGCCCCTGGAAGGCCAGCTGTCTTCCATGTTCCACCTGCCTCTTTTACCAATTGATGCATTGTGTGGGTTGCTGATTTGGCTTTGCAGTGTGTCATAAAAATAACAGATGTGTTAGAGCCTGCAGGGTGTGACCAGTGTACTAATGCCCCAAGTCCTAGATACAGCTGTCTCATCTCTACCACCAACTGGCAGTGGGCGTGGCTTGTGGGTTAGTGAGCCTTGCTGCCACCCAGGTTGTTTTGAGGATCGAGGACTTTTATGCTCTCTGTCACACACAATTCACAATAGCCATGGGGGCTGGCAGCATACGATAACCTTTGGAAAGACCCACGCCGGAGAGAAAGGCAACGATGCTGGGCCCAGGAAAGGCCCAGCTCAGTACCCAGACCTGAGGTGCCTAAAACTAGGTCAGGAGATGATAGCCTTCTGGAAGGGAAGCAGAAAAGGGAAGCAAAGAAAGGGAGAACCATCATGGTGTGAGAAGAAAGGAGAAAGCCCCAGATATTCATCCCTTGGTCCACGGTTCTTTCCAGAGCCTCTCCAAGCATGCACTGTCCTGGTCAGAGAATACATAAATAAAACTTAGGGAAAGAAATGACACGATCATTTCTGTAGCTGCACAGAAAGCCAACAAAAATCCCACCTCCCTCCACAGTAAAAGCCCTGAAGAAACCAGGGATGGAAGGAAGACAGCACAGTATCCCAGAAGCACGGGCTCAGCCAAGCCAGCAACACTACAGAGGCGTGACCTAAGATACTCTCAGGTCAGACTCAGACAGGGATGTCCATCCTCCTGTCCTATCGAGTGTAGTCCTTCAAGTCTTAGTTGGATCAATCAGAAAGAAATAAAAGGTTTATAGATAGGAAGTGAAGAAGTCCATTTACCTCTTTTTTACAACCCACAGCATCCTCCGGGGGAAATACCCTGACAGCTTCAAAGTACTCAGAGCTGATAAACATTTGTCATCCACGTCACAGATTAGGAAGTTGAGACACAAAGATAAGTATCTTTCCCATGGTCCAACAAGCTTACGGACAAGGAAATCAGGCCAAAATGATGCCACCGGCAGTAGGGGCCTAAATGGATAGAACACTGAGGAGTGAACCAAACCAAGAAGGTAAAATACCGCTGCAGTGAAGCCACAGAGGGCCTTGCTAGAACTTCTGTAATAGGAAACATACAGAGCCTAGAGAATGGGCCGTTTCTCCCTTCCTTCTGTGAGCATTTTGTATATGGCTAGTCTTCTCCCAGAGTGGACAGGTCCTGTGTTTGTAGGCATGCCTCCCCTCCCCCCCCAAGAGCGTGCAGCACTATGCCACTGGACACCCCCTTCCTAAGGGCACAGGATGGAAATGCAGGAATATGCTATGTCCTTCTGCTCTGTGAGACATATTTATGTGGTACCAGTTTGTATATGGTAAGCCTCTGATATTGCATGAACAAATTCTGTTTTATTAGCATACACCCCCAATTAATCCCACATATATATATATATATATATATATATATATATATATATATATAATGCAATAATAGGATTAGAGCCTGTTGAAGCAGCCGGACAGTGGTGTGAACATGCATGCATACACTCAACACACACACACACACACACACACACGCACACGCACACACACACACACACACACACGTTAATAAGAATCAAGGTGGAGAAATGGTTCAGCAATTAAGAGTATTTCTTCCAGCAGCCCAGGATTCGATTTCCAGCATCCCACGACAGCTTACAACTGACTGTAATTCCGGGAGCTCTGTTCCCCTCTTCTGACTTCTGTATGTTCTGCGTGCACATGGTACACAGACATATAAGGAGGCACAATACCCTTACACACAAGATTTTAAAAAAAATAATTAATTGAAATAAGAAAATCTCTGTCATTCATCAATCAATCAATCAATCAATCAGTCATGTTGTGGCAGTTCAAGTGAGAGTGGCTCCATATGTTTGAATATTTAGAATCCCATTGGTGGAACAGTTTGGGAAGGATTCGAAGGTGTGGCCTTGTTGGAGGAGGTGGCCAACATGCAGTACCTATGAGGTGGCACAGCTTGGAGCACACAGGGTTAAGGCACATCTAATTACCCTTGCCTCAAGAAAAGAGCCATGATTCAACTAGGAACATATACACAAAACCTGGGGAGGAGTAGCTTCAGCAATGATGCTAGTTCAGGGGACAACTTGGTAAGGTGTCCCTAGAAGCATATTACACATATGCATGAGCTGGCAGCGATTAGAATCGTTACACAGAAGAATTACATATACTGCCCTCCCCCCAGCCTTGAGCAGGCTGGCTCAGACCTTGTTTGCCACAGTAGGCTAGCTCACCTAGGGCAGAGTCTTACGACCTAAGTAAAGTCTTTTGTCTGCCACACATGCAGCTTCCTGCAAGAAGCTACCTGCTGAGCAGCTGAGCTGTTTTCCTGACAGATCCTGACAAAGTGTCCATGAGATCCTGGCATGGTGGGGGATGGGTTCCCCCCTTTAATAAGCTCAGACTCATGAGTAAACACTGGGCCATGATCAGAGAACTGTGTCTTGGCTCCTTATTTCTCTCGCCACCTTTCCCATCCAACCCTTTCCCATCCAACCCATTCCCATTCCTTTCAGGAACCCAGTAACCAGTGGTCACTGGCAACTACACTTCCCAAACAGTTCCACCAGCTGGGAACCAGGATTTCAAGTATGAGCTTATGGGGGCCATTCACATTTAAGCCATTACACATATTAATTTAGGTTTTACTTTTTAAATAGTTTTTAAAATTTAATTTACAATGACATCATCTTTCCCTTTCCTTCTTCCCTTCCATGAAATGTAATCCCCTTGCTCTCTCTCTCTTTATTTATTTATTTATTTATTTATTTATTTATTTATTTATTTTATGTAAGTACACTGTAGCTGTCTTCAAACACTCCAGAAGAGGGCGTCAGATCTTGTTACGGATGGTTATGAGCCACCATGTGGTTGCTGGGATTTGAACTCTGGAACTTCAGAAGAGCAGTCAGGCGCTCTTACCCACTGAGCCATCTCACCAGCCCCTGCTCTCTCTCTTTTTCTTTAATTGTTCATATATAAATAAGCATATATATAAATATATATATATATATTTATAAACTTATATGAACACATATATAAGTATATATTTATTGTATATTATATTGATATATTATATATCAATATACTATTATATATTATAATTATACATAATACATATAATTATTTCTGTGCATAGTATTATAATTATATATACCCTGCTCAGTGTGTAGAACGTTACTTGTATGTATATTATCTCATGGCTGTCCACTCACAGTATTGGAGAACCAGTTGCTGCGCTCTTTCCTGGGAAATACTATTTTTCCCACTCTCAGCCTTCTTTAGCTGGCTGCCTCTCTCTGGTTAGAGTGACACCTCGTGCCTTATGCCCCTCCCACTTCAGCATCTCTATTGGTGTCATTGCTGTTCAGGACGCGTTTAGGTAGTCATGGTGATGGTTAGCTTTTTCACCTTTGAAGCAAAATTTAGAATCGTTGGTTGAGAAGGGTGAATCTACCATATTGACAGAAATCAAAATTTTAGACCTTTTACAAATTTAGAGAGCTGTGCTATAATAATAACTACAAACAGAGCGATTGCTTTTCGCACAAGTGTATCTTATATTTACAATAGCAAAATACTGAGTCAAGGCAAAAAGGTACAGAACAATAGAGGGATTGCCTGAGAGGCAGATCTAGCAACTCTAGGCCTTTTTTGGTAAACCTCTTTTTTCCTATGCAGGATCACTTTAAAACAAACAAACAAACAAACAAAAAACTCTTTAAATATATTTTTGTTTAGTTTTGTTTTGTTTTATCATTTTTTCCAGGTGCTTTTCAAAATCTTTTTACAAAGGGTAGGCAGGGTTCCTAAAGTAGGGCCTGTCCATCTCAAGAGCTGGTTGGTCTCAGGGAGCTTAGCTAAGGGGACACTAAACAAAGCCATCATCAAGGTCCAACATAACCTGCAAGGATTCTTTTCAAGACAGGGTTTCCCTGTGTAGCCCTGGATGTCCTGGAACTTACTCTGTAGACCAGGCTGGCCTCGAACTCAGAAATCTGCCTGCCTCTGCCTCCCGAGTGCTGGGATTAAAGGCGTGCGCCACCACTGCCTGGCCCCTATAAGGATTCTATTGCTTGTATCAACTGTTTCCTCTCACAGCTGTGTGGATGGCGGCAGGTTCCCTTGTTAGATGGCCACATCCTCAGCCTGGTGAGGTGTCTCTCTGTCTCTCTTTATCTTCCTGAGGTGCAGCTATTGATGTGCTCTGAGTCCACGGGAAACCCAGACAAGCCCAAGAATTGTGAAGTCCACTGCAACTGGCAAAAGAGTCTTTTAGTGTTTCAAGTTCGAACTCGGATCGCCTGCCTTGTACTCAACGCATGAATGCCGGCAAGCGACCCTGAGTCCAGAAAACACCGGGTTTATATACAGTATAGTTAGGAGTCCCATGAATGTTCACAGAAAAGGGGAGTAGAGGGCTGTAATCATTTGGTGGAA
The DNA here is from genome assembly GCF_900095145.1 of Mus pahari. Classification (NCBI taxonomy): domain Eukaryota; kingdom Metazoa; phylum Chordata; class Mammalia; order Rodentia; family Muridae; genus Mus; species Mus pahari. Next base: position 18,912,889 of record NC_034609.1, on the reverse strand, counting down.
TGAAGCAGGGGGTGGGGGGTGGGGTAAATGGGTGTCTGTTCAGGGACTAATTTCATGGCCAGTCCTAACTGTCTGTGATCTGACCTCTGATTACCTTTTCTCCATGATTGAAAGACGAGGCCCTAGTCTCCCTTGAGCTTGTTATTTCTCTAAGGTCTCAAGGACAGGCACCTGGAGTCCTGATGCTTGTCAGGAGGAGGGTTGGTTTCTGGAGACACAAAGGTGGGAAGGATGTCTGGAGCTATCTCCTCAGAATGTCCTCATTAAGGGGACGTTTTACAGGTAGCGCCATTCTAACACTAGGGGAGGGACCAGGGAGAGGGAGCCCTGGGCTTGCTGCAGGAGGACGAAGCACAGAAACCAGCTGTCTGCTTATATTGCTTGCTGCGGGCTGGCGGGAGGACGGGAGCTTCTGGTGGGGGGGAGGGGGCAGGGAACACAGTACACAACAGGGAAGTCTCTCTAGTATCAGTAATTCGGGGGTTACAACACCATGGTTGTGTCTGCACGTCTTCACTCTCAGTGGGGTTGGTTCACACTGTTCACCCTGGCTGGTGGCAGAGGAAGGTCGGGAGTGTTCTCCAGGGCGTTGGACCATTGCATAGCAAGCTCTACTGTGGTCACAGTTGCTGTTTGTTATCTGGCTGCCAAGAGGGCCTTGTGTGCTCACTGGCCTCTCTGTATGTGCTAAATCTTCATGTGTTTAACTTTATAAATGTTTGAATTATATGTAAAGTTTAGACATACTACTCCCTTGTCAGTTGCAGATGCCTCGGGAATTAACTGTACTAAAACCACCATAAAATAGCTGCTTACAAAGTATCCGTTCAGAGTGTTTCAACATAAACAAGTCACTTGATTGAACTTTTCCTAGGTCTGGAGATGCGGCTCAGTGATTAAGGCTGGTTATGCCTCAAATATTAGGACTGGGATTTGGAATCACAGTACACACATGACAAGCCGGGCATCTCCATAAATACCCATAACTCCAGACCCAGCTGGGACAGAGCAGGAGGGTGGCTGGGGCTTGCTCAGCAGAGTTGAAACACCAGAGTACCAGGGTCAGGAGGAGATCCTGACTCAAAAGGAATAGGTATGACCAATGAGATGGCTCTGAGGGGAAGGTCCTTCCCTGGAAGGCTGGCATCTGTGTCTTCCACATGGTGGGAAAAACTCCCTCCGGAAAGTGTCTTACCTTCCCATTTCTCCATGCATGCTCATACAGCATTAGTAAGGGTCATGCAAAGAGATGTCACGACTAAGGCAACTCTTATCAAAGAAAGCATTTAATTGGGACTGATAGGTTATTTCTCTGCCAGTGAAATGAGCCAATTCAAGGCAGATTAGATTACATTAAACACAGGTTTATTGGGAAGCTGCCCAATAAACTTGCTTGGGGCAAGTTGCCCCAAGGACCAAGGCCAGGGAAGTTGCCATGGGAAAAGGGGGTTTAGGAGAGAGAGAAAGGGGTTGCATGTGCACAGAGAAAGAAGAGAGATGAGAGAGACCCAAATGACTGGATTATATAGGAAAGAGCCCCAGGGAAGGACAGCCCAGCCCCTGAGGTAGAAAGTTCAGGGTTGGGGGCAAAGTATGGCAGGTGGGGACTGAGGGATGCTGGGAGAACCTGGAGGCCAGGTCTACTTTGATATGTAAAATATACACCTCAGTCCCTTGTCCTGGGGTCTGAAGCCAAACAGGGGCTTGCTTACATTTTCAGAGGTCTAGTCCATTGTCATCACGGCAGAAAGAAAGCATGGCATCGTGCAGGTAGACAGGGAGCTGGAGAAGGAGCTGAGAGCTCTGAGAGTAGCCACAGGTAGAGAGAGACGCCAGACCAGGCATGGTGTCTCAAAATCTCAGAGCCCACCCACAGTGACACTTCCTACAGCAAGGCCACACCCACTCCAACAAGGCCGTACCTCCTACTACTTCTCAAGTAGTGCTGCCATTCCTAGATGACGAAACATTCAACTATATGAGCCAACAAAGGCCGTTCTTAATCAAACCACCACACACACAATAAATAACTGAATGAATAAATAAATAAAAGGTAAAAAAAAAAATAGGAAGAAAGTGAGAGAGAACACGCGCGCGCGCGCACACACACACACACACACACACACACACACACACAAAAGCATCCTCATCTCTATGCGTATGTCTTGGTTACTATTCTGTTACTATGAAGAGATAGCAGTCAGGCAGAGTGCTGGAGGGTAACTGAGAGTTTATATCTGATCTGCAAGTTGGAAGCAGAGAGTGAGAGACTGGGCCTGTAGTCTCAATGCCCATTCCCAGTGGACTTCTCTCCCACAGGACACACCTTCTCCAACAAGGCCAGGCCTCCTAATCCTTCCCAAACAATTCTTCCAACTGGGAACCAAACATCCAAATATATGAGCCCATGGGGGCCATTCTTATTCAAGACACATTAGCACACAAAAGAAATAAATAATAATGGTAATTGTGGGTATTTTTGTTTGGTTTGGTTTGGTTTAGTTGTCGGGCTTTTTTGTTTTTGTTTGTTTGTTTGGGTTTTTGTCTGTCTGTCTGTCTTGAAAAAAGTAGGGGGAAGATGTTATATATCCAGGTAAACTGCAATTGGACCCTATGGTTCATTCTAGTTACTGGGAGACAGCTCTTGAAGAGACTGAGGACACAAAGGGAGGAGGGACCTACATCTGTTTCTAGGTCTGCTGGGTGCTCTATTTAAGAGAAGAGATGATGAGTTTAGTTAAACGGCAGAGTTTTAAGTAAAAGGAAAGGACACAGGTAATTAAGACCAATTCTATTGGTAGACATTTTCTTTAAATATGTTTGTCTTGGGGCTGGAGAGATGGCTAGGAGAAGAATGGCTTCCAGGCAGTTAGAATGAAGGGTTTTTTTGTTTTTTTGTTTTGTTTTGTTTTTCGTGACAGCCTCCTGTTTCTCTGTTTCTCTGGGTAGCCCTGGCTGTCCTGGAACTCACTCTGTAGACCAGGCTGGCCTCAAACTCAGAAATCTGCCTGCCTCTGCCTCCCAAGTGCTTGGGATTAAAGGCATGTGCCACCACTGCCCAGCTTAGGACGAGGGTCTTAAAGCCCATGCCTACAGTGACACACCAGTGCCACTCCCTGGGCCAAGCATATACAAGCCTTCACAGAATGCATGTGGTACACATACATACCTGGAGGCAAAACACCCAATACATACAAAATAAAAATAAACTCAAAAAATTTAAATACATAAAGGAGGACTTGTGAACATGGCTGCTTACCATGTAAAAGTGCTTGCCACCAAACCTGCTGGCCTGGGTTCCTTCCCTGGGACCCACATGGTGGAAGGAGATAACTGATTCCTGCAAGCTGTCCTGTGACATCTGTGTATATATTATGGTGTGCATACGAGCATGCATGCACACATCACACACACATATCAAACATACACATGCAGCACACACAAATACTAAATAATAATAATGATAATAATAATGTTCAATAAATTAAAAATAAGTGGTAAAAATATTATTCTCTTTTTAGTAAGTTCATCCAAGTTCAAGTTCACCCAAGCCCTTCCGAAGCACACACAACACACCAGGAGGGAGAGAACTTAGCATCACAGTTTCAACACACAAAAAGGCGTGGTCCAGTTGCAGCCAAGGTTCTCAACAGTCAGGCCTGAGTCTCAACACACCAGGGAAACAGCAACAGAACAGTGGAAGAGGTGTTCCACTGAGTGGGTGTACTGATGTATTGTTCTATGAGGAAGGAGTGAGCTTCTCTCTCCAAGAGCAGAAAAGGCAAGCTTCTGGGTACATTGTTGATGCTGAAACTGTTACATCCTGATGGAGACTGTAAACACACACACTTTTAGTCACAGTGTTGCATTCAAAACAGGTCTGAAAAATAAAACTAGAACAAAATTTCTAATAGTATTTTGTGTGTCAGAGTTACAGAGCATGATGTATATGCTCTGTTGTGAGCAAATCAAGTCTAGCAACAATAAGCCAGTACTCAACATCTAACATTGCCTTTCTTGAATGATACTATTTTTTATCTTGCTAATTCTACAGTATACAGGATACATTATAATATAGCTAATGTTGGGGCTGATGAGACCACATAGTGGGGTAAAGGCCCTGAAGTCAGTTCCCAGAACCCACGTAAAGTTGGAAGGAGAAAACTAACTCTTCAAAGTTGTCGTCTGACCTCCACATATACACCAGGGTACACACAACACACAGTACACATGCAATAATAGTAATAATAATAATGTAAGAAGAAAAATTGACTTCTAATTTCATAACACTTTTACAACAAAATATATCACCTGTAACAATAATTCCATTAGGAACACTGACCCATTTTCACAGGAGAGGTGGCGCACTCCTTTAACTCCACCACTTGGAAGGCAGAGGCAGGCGAGTCTCTGGATTTGAGGTCTGAATTTGAGGTATACATCAGAAGCTAGTGAGACCCTATCTTTAAAAAAAAAAAAAAAAAGAAAGAAAACAATCTCAATATTGAAAAATGTATTCATATTTCATACACACCAAAGCCCCCAAATCATGTAAAAGTATTTCTCTAATATAGGCTACTCATAAAACTTTTAAATTTACATTTTAAGTTTGCCTAACAAAAGACCAATTCAGAATTTTCTTGTCTTGTTTTGTTTTGCTGTTTAGAGACAGTCTCTTCTATGTAGCTTTGGCTAGCCTCACTATATAACATAGACCAGGCTGCCCTTGGATTCACAGAGATCCTCCTGTCTCTGCCTCCTGAGTGCTGGGATTAAAGGTGTGCACCTTCACATCAGGTTATAGTTTTGAATTTTTTGACCATTTAGCAGAGGCATATTTAAAATATCATTTTTTGGTTACCCTTGACTACTTAAGAAATGAATAAAGGGGCTGGAGCGATGGCTTAGTGATTAAGAGCAATGGATGCTTTCCAGAGTTTCAATGTTCCATTCCCAGAATGAACATGCCCATTCACACTGTCTGTAACTCCAGTTCCAGAGGATTCCATACCATCTTCAGGCCTCCAAAGGCACTGCACACACATGATACAGAAACGGACATCAGGCAAAACATCTATAGACATAAAATAAAACTAAAGGTTAAAACACATTCTTCTGAAAAGTTTTTTTTTCATACTGTCTTAGGGTTTTACTGTTGTGAACAGATACTATGACCAAGGCAACTCTTATAAGGACAACATTTAATTGGGGCGGGTTTACAGGCTCAGAGGTTCAGTCCATTATCATCAAGGCAGGAGCATGGCAGTGTCCAGGCAGACATGGCATTGCTGAGAGTTCTGCATCTTTATCTGAAGGCTGCTAAGAGAAGACCGGCTTCCAGACAGCTAGGATGAGGGTATTAAAACCCACACCAACAAGGCCACACCTACTCCAATAAGGCCACACCTCTTAATAGTGCCACTCCCTGGGCCAAGCATATTCTACTCCCTTGTTTCTCATCCCTGCTAGTTCTCACAATCCTTCTGATTTCTCTTTCACAAAGGTCCCTGGGCCCAGAGGGGGAGAAATCGGACTATGTATTCTAAGACCTCTCCTTATTCTCAGCATATTGTCCAGTCATGGGTCTCTATATTTGTTCCCATCTCCTGCAGGTGGAAGAATCTTTGATGATGGTTGATCTATGGCTATAACAGAATGTTGCTAGGAGTCATTACATCGCTGTGTACCTTTACCAGAATAATAGCATTTATCCTATCTAGTTTCAGGCTCTTAGCCATCCAAGCAGTGTTGGGGATGGGTCCATCTTATGAAATGGGCCTTAAATCAGATAGTAGTAGTTGGTTACTCCCACAACTTATGTGGCACTCATACACTAGCGAACCATATAGGCAGGTCACCATTGTAGACTGAAGGTTTTATAGCTGGCTTAGTGTTTACATTTCTCCTCTAGTAGCATGTTGAGTACCTTCCAGGGCTGTGTACTCTGTACAGTAGGAGTGCAGCACTCATTGGGCACCAGCTCGACGTAACTCCATATTCAAGGAGTTGTGTAAGTGTTGTCTTCAGCAATAGGATCTTACGATGAGTTTGTTGGACAGAAATCAACGGCATTTGCAACAGCAAGAGCTATTTGTGAGTCTCCATGGGGCCCACTTGGTCAACAACTCAATTAGATGTAACCCAATCCAGGCACCACAAGTTTCATTTGGAGGTAAGAGCTGTCTACCTGGGGCTTCGTCTCCCAGTTATTTGGTGATTCCATTGAGATTCTTTCATATATGTATAGATAAAAAGTTTCTATTGCAGAAGTTTCCCATATGACCCCTCAAATGGCCCTTAGTTTTAACTGTTACTGTCTGTGTTTTCTCCCTTACCACCCTCTCCATTTAATGCTCCCTTTCCAGTGTCCCCTTGCCCTGTCTTTCCATAACTATAAATTCTATTTCCCCTATAACTATAAATCCTATTTCCCTTCCTTAGGGAATCTTTCCCTTCCACCCAATCCATTATTCTATACCTGTTTTATACAAGTTGTGGCATGCCTAGTAAAGACTTAAAAGCCAACATCTAAAAGAAGAAAAAAAAAAAAAAGAAAAAAAAAAAGCCAACATCTACGTACAAACAAACACTACATTTGTCTTTTGGGGTCTGGTTACCTCAGGCTGATTTTTGTAATTTCATCCATTTACCTGCAAGTTTCCTGACTTCTTTTTGTTTGTTTGTTTGGTTGGTTGGTTTGGTTTGGTTTGGTTTTTTGAGACAGGGTTTCTCTGTGTAGCCCTGGCTGTCCTGGAACTTGCTCTGCAGACCAGGCTGGCCTCCAACTCAGAAATCTGCCTGCCTCTGCCTTCCAAGTACTGGGATTAAAGATGTCCGCTACTACTGCCTGGCTATGACTTCATTTTTTTAACAGCTGAGTAATATTCCATCATGTAAATGTACATTTTCTTTTCCCTTTTTTATTTTCTTTTATTTTATTTTTTGTTTGCTGTTTTGTTGTTGTTTTGTTTTGTTTTGTTTTGTTTCAAGACAGGGTTTCTTTTTGTAGTTCTGGCTTCTTTGTCCTGGAACTTGCTCAGTAGAGCAGGCTGGCCTTGAACTCACAGAGATCCACCTGCTTCTGCCTTTTGACTGCTGGAATTAAAGGCATGCACCACCATGCCCAGTTCACATTTTCTTTATCCATTCCTCTGTTGCCAGACAGCTAAGTTGTTCCTGATGTCTGGCTTTGTGAATGGAGCAGCAGTGAGCATGGATGAGCAGGTAAGTGCTACTGTAGTCAGATGAGAGTCCTTTGGGATGAGCAGGTACTGTTCAGGTCTGCCTGTGTCACTGAACTCAAGACTATTTCCCATGTTTGTTTGTTTGTTTTTTTAAATCAATTTCAGGGTATCTGGCCTCATGTGGAAGGCCTTGATCCATCTGGAGTTGAGTTTTGTGCAGGGTGAGAAATATGGTTCTGTCTGCATTCTTCTATATCAACCATCCCGTATGATAAGTACCATTTGTTGAAGATGCAGTCTTTTTTCCCCCCAGTTTGTGTTTCTGGCTTCTTTATTTAAGATCAAACGACCGTATGTATATGAATTTACGTCTAGATTTACAATTCAATCCCACTGATCAACATGTCCCTGTGTATGCCAAGACCCTACTATTTTTATTACTATAGCTTTTTAGTACAGTTTGAGATTGAGGATGGTGGTACCTTCAGTTATTTTAGCTCTCTTGGGTTTTTGTATTTCCATATAGTGCTGAAATTTTTCTTTTTAATTTCTGTGAGGAATTGTGTTGGCATTTTGGTGGGGATTACATTGAATCTTTAGATGGCTTTTGGTAAGATGGCCATTTTTACTGTTAATCCTACCGATCCAATGAACATGGGAGGTCATTCCATCTTCTGAGATCTTCTTCAATTTCTTTTCTCCAATGTCTTAAAGCTTCTATCATGCAGACCTTTCACTTGCACTTGGGGTAAAATTATTACCCCAGATATTTTTTGAAGCTACTGTAAAAGCCATTGTTTCCCTGGTTTCTTTCTCAGTGCGTTTGCCATTTTTTTATATAGAAAGGCTACTGACTTTTGTGTATTAATTTTTGCATCCTGCTACTTTGCTGAAAGATGAAGAGGTTTCCTGGTGGAGTTTTTAGGGTCATGTATGTATACAATCATATCATCTGTAAATAAAGACTCTTTAACTTCTCCCTTTCCTATTTATTCCCCCAGGTCTCCTTCAATTGTCTCATTGCTCTGGCCAAGACTTCAAGTACTGTGAAGAGAGTGGACAACCTTGTCTTGTTCCTGATTTTAGTGAAAAATGCTTTGAGTTTTGACAGAAGCCATATAGGAAAGGCTAGGGCAAGCAAGTGAGTTTTCTGGAGATCGCCCACTGTTTTGCATGGCTGCAATGGGTTCACTCTGAGAGGCAAGGACCCCAGAGACTCTGTCCTACGATTGCTTCTTACCCCTGATACACTTTTCTAGCCACTATGACATAACTTAATGAGTTCCTGGGTATTTACCAACTCTGTCAGACAGATTTCTTGCAGAATCAATATGAAGATGTACTTTCATGTAGTAATGCTGTTAGATGAATTGATGATTTCCTAATTCTCCATAATGATTTTATAGAACTCCTCAGTTGATACAAGTAATCTCAAGCCCCGTGTAGAATAAAAGGTGGAAATAGAGCTCTGTAAACCTTCATGAGTCGTGGGATAATTGCACTAGGAAAAGAAAACAGGCTTGGAACAAATTTACCATCAAGGAAAACATCTCCTTTTAGGTTAGGAATGAGGCCACTCTCTGATAACCAAAGGTCGTAAACTGGCAATGGACAGTTTATTGTAGGAGCAAGGGCAGAAAAATGATTGACTGCTTTATCTATACGAGACTTCAGAATAATAAGACACAAGGTAGATGATTTGTCTCTTGACAAAAACATGTTGACCTGTGACATAAAAACTATTGCTTTAAACTTATAACAAACTTGTAGAGCTAGTTCAAGGTAATAAATGTTTAGTCGGGTACTAATGTTAATGGAAAGAATGTAACTCCTTAAGCCTTATTGATCTATGGCATGAACTATTGCTTTAAACTTACTAAGAACTGATGGAATGTAGAAGTGCTTAGAAAACCATATAATCAATTATCCTAAGCAAGTATAAAAATCTGTCTTTCAGTTAATTTGGCAAAGGGCTTGTCAATCTTACTGATTTTCTCAAAGAAACAACTCTTTGTTTTACAGATTCATTGAATATTTTTTCTATTTTTTTTTTTTATTTCAGCCCTAAGTTTTCTTATTTCTTGCCATCTATTCCTTTTGGGTATTATTTTCTAGAGATTTCTGGTGTGCTGTTAAGTTACTAATATGAGAATTGGGTTTTTTTTTTTTCTGAGACAGGGTTTCTCTGTGTAGCCCTGGCTGTCCTGGAACTCACTTTGTAGACCAGGCTGGCCTCGAACTCAGAAATCCGCCTGTCTCTGCCTCCCGAGTGCTGGGACTAAAGGCATGCGCCACCATGCCCCGGCTGTTTTTTGGTTTTTGGTTTTTTTGTTTTTTTGTTTTGTTTTGTTTTGTTTTGTTTTTAAACAAGGTTTCTCTATGTAGCCCTGGCTGTCCTGGAATTTTCCTGTCCTCAGAGGTCTACCTGCTTCTGCCTCCCAAATCTGAAATTAGAGGTGTGTGCCACCACTGTCTGGCTTCTTTCTAAATTTTTTTTTTTAATGTAAACACTTAGTGCTATGAGCTTGCTTTGTAGAATTGCCTTCATTGTGTCTCATGGGTTTGGATATGTTGTATTTTCATTTACATTCAATTCTAAAATTTTTTAAACTTATTACTAATTTCTGCATCAACATGTTTTTTTTTATTCAGTAATGAATTAAGTCTTCATGAGGCTGTAAACTTTTTTTTTCTGTTGCTATTGATACCTTGCTTTAATCCGGGGTGATCAGATAAGACTCAGGGTGTTACTTTAATTTTCTTGTATCCGTTGAATCTTGTTCTGTGTCCAAGCATGTGGTCAGTTTTTGAGAAAGTCGTATGAGTTGCTGAGAAGTATATTCTTTTGCGCATGGGGAGAATGTTCTGTAAATACTGTTAGCTCCATTTGGTTTACGATTTCTTCTAGCTCCAGCATTTCTCTATTTAGTTTTTGTCTGAATGACCTGGCTATTGGTCAAAGTGGGGTATAGACATCTCCTACTATCACTGTCTGAGGGTCAACTTGTGATCTAAGTTGTAGTAGTGTTTCTTTTATGAATTTGGATGTTCTTGTGTTTGGTGTATAGATGTTAAGAATTGCAACGTCCTCTTGGTGGATTTTTTCCTTTGATGGGTATGCAATACCCTTCTCTGTCTCTTTTGCTTAGCTTTGGTTTGAAGTCCGTTTTCCCTCATTTGTCTATTTGCATAGAACATCTTCTTCCATTCTTTTACCCTGAATTGATCTCTAACCTTGATGCTGAGGTGTGTCTCTTGGATGGAGCAGAAAGATGGATCTGGTTTTTGCATCCAATCTGTTAGTCTGTGTCTAATTATTGGGAGAATTGGGACTGTTAATGTTGAGAGTTATCAATGGGTAGTGTTGATTGATTCCTGTAATTTTGTTCTTATGGTGTGGATTCTTTGACCCCCATCTTTTGATTTGCTGGTATTATTTATTTCTTGTGTGTTCTTGGAAGTGGTTAACCTCTTCAGGCTTTCTTGTAGGCTGCTTAAATTTGGTCTTATCATGGAATGTTTTTCTTCATCTACTGTGATTGATAATTTTGCTGGGTATAGTAGCCTGGTTTGGAATCTGTGGTATTTTAGAGCTTGTAGAACATCTATGTAGACCCTTCTGGCTTTTAGCATCTCCATTGAAAAGTCAGTTGTTATTCTAATAGGTCTGCCTTTACATGTTGTTATTCTAATAGGTCTGCCTTTACATGTTGTTATTCTAATAGGTCTGCCTTTACATGTTGTTATTCTAATAGGTCTGCCTTTACATGTTGCTTGGTCTTTTCCTTTGCATAAAAAAACAATTTTAAGAAATAAAACTTAATATCTATCTAGAATCTGTTTTAGAAGATCATTATCAAAATGTAAATAGCCAACATACAACTTTGTAGCTTAATGAACTTTTATCTTACATTTGCAATAAATGATTTTAAATAAACAATTTATATTTTACAAGTCTTCTCTCTAAAAACAGTACTTACATGGTAACTTGTAAGCATTTTCTGTCCAGATTTTTTTCTTCAGCCTCAGTTCCCAGAATTAAAATTGCATTTCCAGTCATTTTATTACTATTATTTATGTGTGTTTATGGCTACCCGGAAATCCTCAGTCCACCCCAGCCATGTCAGAGCATTTCCTGTCCCTTCCTTAGAGGCTCCAGCAGAATTCTTTCTGGGTCATAAATCTGTGCCTCCTTCTCCAACTGTCCTGTCCTTTTGAAGCCTTGTAGGGAATGGAGGTCCTCTGTAGGGGATGGGAGCCTCTGTAAGGCATGGGAGGGCTTCTGGAGGGTATGGGGGCTCTGTAATATATGGGAGGTTTGTAGGGTGTAGAAGTCTCTGTAGGACATGGGTGGTTCTGTAGGGCAAGAAGGACAACTCTGCTCCATGCGTAGTAGCGCCTCATCCCGCCCCCATGTTCTCCCTCCTAGGAGAATGACTGTCCTTGTCACTGGAATTCCTCAGAACATCTATTAGCTCCCCTTGAATCTTCCCTCTATTCACTCTCTGGGGTCTTCCACACTGGCTGAGGTCGGGGGAAAAGGTTGTTTGGAGCCAACTACAGCACAACATGAATTAAGAGTCCAGACTCAGTTGTGGCCGCAGGACCGTCCTCCTGAGCCCATCTGTGTTGTGTGTATATGGCGGGCCAGTGACCACGTGCTCACCTCTCTCCACACCTGTTATGTGGATTCATTGTATTTCACCTGAAAGCCTTTAGCAGCGAGAGTCAACCTTTTCTCTATTTCACAGAGAAGGAATGGCCAGGCTGTTGGCGTGCTTGCAAAGGTCCACAGTCCTGAGACATGAAGCCAGGATTCAAACCCTGTGTGTTTGCAACAGCAATGCTCTCCCACCAGACATTCTACTGCTTCTTGAAGACTCTGAGCAAAATCCCTGCCACTGAGCCTTGCATCTTATTCTTGTTTTCTGTCCCAATGTTGTCCTATCTTCTCTCCAAGCAAAACACTTCTTTCTTGACCCAATCCAAGAGCATTTCCTGCTGTATCCCCCAAGAAGGCACACACTCCAGGCAGAATCCCAGGGTACTTGGTATTCCTCCAATTTGACCTCACTCCCCATGGGGCTAGGAGCATTTCCAGGCAGACCGTGGGCCATGTCCACCTTGGCAGCCTTAGCCTCCAGCACGTTAAAGCCAGTGCCAAGTGAATTCAGGGTGCCAGGCTGGGGCTTGCCACTTCTGACTGGCCATTGGCAGGGCTTTGGGTAAATGCTGGCCTCTTGCCTCAGCTTCTCCTTCACTAGGGCTCCAGAAGTGAGGGTTTTTTCTCAGCTTGGTCCGTGTTGCTTGTCTTGTTGGTGTAACAAAATACCTAACAAAAGCGAGTTAAGGAAGGGAGGGTTTATCTGGTCTCATTGTTCGAGGGTTCAATCCATCATCCCAGATTTGAGTGTATGAGGTAGCTGGTCACACTGAATCCATAGTCAGTGTTTAAAATGGGTCTGGGGGTGGGTAATCTTAGGGAAACGGCCATTAATCCAAAGCACCTCAGCCAAGCAGGGTGGTACCTCTGTAGAAGAATGCACAGCTGCAGCGGAAGCCCACATATCAGGAGTCCTGGTGGGTTTTTATTCCTAATGCAAAGAGGTCCTGTTCCTCACTCTGGCTAATCAGAGCTGGCTTGCCACACTCTTGCCACAATCTGCTAACTTAAAAGTGGCACAGTTGATAAGCAAAGTGTATTTTTCCAGAGCAGGATACAACTCTGAGCAAATGCTTTGATCTTGAGCAAATACTAACTGGAAGAGGGATTTTTCCCCCCCTCAGATGGTGTCTTTTACCAGTTCCTATTATGATCTGGCCCTTTAAACCCAGAGGCCAATTCAGAATTGGCAGGCCCCTACTGGGAAGAGTGAGCTTATAGGGTGGATCTCAGGAAGAGTAACCCCAGGACCTGAGACCAGGGCTGACTCTCAAACCTATTTACCCATTAAAGATGAAACTTCCTTTGTTCTATTTAACCATCTAATAGAAAAGGCAGGGGCTTTGTTTCTGTTTCCCAGGCTAGGAAGCAGAGGGAGGGCTCCTGGTGCCAGGCTTGCCTCCTGTCTCTTCAGGCATGGCACGGTGTGCCATCTATATCTGAGATCAGTTTTCCTGCTTCCATTAATGTAGTGCATAAACTCCTTCATAGGCTTACCGAGAGATTTATTCCCAAGATGAGTGAATTCTGTCAAATTGACCACCAATATTAGCCAACCCAACCCTTGTGGTTCGAAGCCCCTTCTTTGCCCATGGGGGAATCACCTGGGACTATCCTTTAGCGGATGGCTCTGTGCCCAGAGACTTGAGAGCTGCCTTTTGGATCGTTGGGAGTTTCCAGGATCCCAAGTCTGTCCCACAGGAATGTTTGAGTCACTTCCCTGCTGTGGGTAATAAAAGGCTAGTATTCAAATGCCACTTTTCCTGCCCAGACTTGAACAGAGCGATCTAATAACTGCCCAGCTGAGAGGAGCCAACATGATGTTTGTATACTTACCCTGTCAGTCACAGATTCTTAAGATAGGGAGACAGGACACCAGGCCGGAGCCCCATAGCTCCAGATCCACCCTGTCACATCTGGCTTCTCCCGGCCACGGTTTCTTCCTCATTCGTAAGATGGAACAAGAACTTCTGCTGGTGGGATGTTTTGAAAATACGCAAGTGAAGTGGCTGCTCAGTGCTTGGGGAACCCACGGTCTGGGGCAATTGTTGGCGGCCGTGATCCGGCTCACACCATCACCACATCTGGCTCTGTCTGCACTGCTTGCTGCATGGTGTACCAACCACTGACTGAGTGTTGCAAATTAAAAAGTTTTATTTATGGCGTGGTCAATGGTGGAGGCATGAAGACAACTATGGAATCTGCAGATAGGATTTGGGATATCTATGGCCTCGGGGGACATGGGAAAGGGTGCCAGGAGGGAGATCATTGGAACTCTGCCCATGCTTCAGACACATGTGCCATCCCCTGAGATTGGTCATTTTAAATTCAACTCAAAGGGAGTGACTAAGGACAGGGGAAGCCAGCTCAATTAGGTGCCCCCTCAAGGTTTCCTTTGGCTTCAAGTCCACTGCATGGATAAAAAGCCCTGAGTATCTTGGGGACACACTGGGGACACACTGCAGTTGCTTCATTCTTCACTATGCACTAGGCATCTGTCGTATGCTAAGGATCCCCTTCAAACCTAACGCATCATCTACTTTGCACTCAGCCCCAGCAGCGATGTGTCTGGGCTGAGCCTCTCTGTTCAAGATGCACACAGGAACACGAAGCTGCCCAAGATCAGACCTAATATCAAGGTCTGAGCCAGCAGGACCAACTCGCTGTAGTTGCTGCTTCTGGTACTATCTAACTGTGAGAGCTAAGGGAACTTAAAAAACAAAACAAAACAAAACAAAACAAAACAAAACAGTTTCCTGGTTTGTAAAATGGTCCAGATTTGGGGCCGGAGAGATAGCTCAGCAGTTAAGATAGCTGCCCCTTCTTGCAGAGGTCTGGAGTTTGGATAGCTTGAAACCACCTGAGACTATTTCCAGGGGCTCTAAGCTTTTCTTGTCTCTTTGGCACCCGTGCACATGTGCACATGCACATACAAATAAATTAATTGAAACTAAAATAATTTTTAAAAAATGATCTAGATTCTCTGTGCCTCTCAGCCTTGCTTTGAGATAGCAGTATATAAGAAATGCTTAGCACAGACCTTAGAAGTCTATTGCATAAAGCATCCAGGGCCAGGAAGATAACCAGTGGGCAAAGGGGCCACCCCAAGCCTGAGGAGGTAAGCTTTATCTACCAGACCTATGTGATAGACGTGTTCTAGAATTAATATGCCTTCCAGTGAGGAATCCTCTGCACACTTAGGGGTTAACAAAGGGAAAGCTCTTTAATAATAGTGTGCTATAGGTTCTGACTAACACACGGAAGGGAGCCAGCCTGAAACCGAAAGTTTTGCCACCTTACGCAGGCCTTAGGTTTATGCCCCACATATTCTGACATCCTTAAATCTCTCTCAGGTCCACATTCCAGGTTACTACGAACAATTTAAACAGAGCCAGGAGACTGCAACTTTGGGAGATTTACACAGCAAAGATATTGTTAGAATTATTTAAGTATATATGACTGTTTGGGTGGCAATGGCCCCATAGGCTCCTATGTTTGAATGCCTGGTCCTCAGTTGGTGAGCTGTGGCCAGGTGTGTCCTAGTTGGAGAGGTTGTAAACACTCACACCAGGCTTTTCTCTTCTCTTCTCTTCTCTTCTCTTCTCTTCTCTTCTCTTCTCTTCTCTTCTCTTCTCTTCTCTTCTCTTCTCCTCTTCTCTCTCTCTCTCTCTCTCTCTCTCTCTCTCTCTCTCTCTCTCTCCAATTCTCCTGATGTTTATGGATCAGGGATCAGGATGTACATCTCTCAATTACTACTCCAGTGCCATGCCTCTCCGCTTCCCTCCATGATGGTACTACAAGTACTACAAGTTAAATGCTTTCTTTTATAAGAGATGCCTTGGGCTAGAGAGATGGCTCAGTGGTTAAGAGCACTGACTGTTCTACCAGAGGTCCTGAGTTCAATTCCCAGCAACCATATGGTGGTTCACAACCATCTGTAATGAGATCTGATACCTTCTTCTGGTGTGTGTCTGAAGACAGCATATACCTAAAATAAATAAATAAATCTTTAAAAAAGAGAGAGAGAGAGCTGGCCTTGGTCATGGTGCCTTTTCAAAGCAGTAGAATAGTAGCCAAGATGCATGTGCATGTGCAGACATGTGTGTGTGTCATATATAAATGAATATATATGACATGAAAAGTACAACCACATTGAAGAAAGTAATTTGGTATTTAAATGTATGATATATATTTAATGACAGTTTGAGTTTCCTTTTAACACACTGAAGGTCACTCCTTTACTCTGGTCCTCCCTGAATAGGATCTCTGGCCATAAAGGGGAAAAGATAGACAGAAAGAGGGAAAAGAGACATGGAAGTTTACAAAATCCAAACTTTGCTGGGCATAGCGGAACACACCTATAATTTCAGTACTTGGGGCATAGAGACAGGAGGATTATGAGTTCTAGGCCAGCCAGAGCTACAAAGTGAGATGCTGTATCTAGAAAGAGAACAAGACAGGGCCTCTGTGAATCAAGCCTGGTCTACATAGTGAGTTCTATACCAAGCTACACAGTGAGATGTTACCAATCTCACCCCCCCCCCCAAAAAAAAAATCCAGAGGGTGAGGAGGGAAAGAGGGAGTAAGAGGGCCAGAGGATGGCTCAGCAGTCAAGAGCAGGCACTGCCTTGCAGAGGATCCTAGTCTACTTCCAAGCACCCATAACCACTGGCTCACATCTGCCTGTAACTCCCGCAAGGAAAGCCTACGCCTCTGGCCGCCTGGGGAGCTTGCACCCATGTCCATCATGCACATCATTTAAAATGTTTTTAAATCAGAAAGAGGGAGAGTCAAAGAGAGAGGGAGAGGGAGAGGGAGAGAGAAGAAAAGGGAAATTGGAGCCTCACTGCAGTGAAGGTCTAAAAGGAAAGCAAAAGCCTTTGGCCTCCCTCCTAGAGGGAAGGAAATGACACAGAAGCTGGTGGCTTTGGGCAGGTCACTGGCAGGAAGAATTACATGCCCTTAAATGGACAGAGAGAAAGGAAAACTGTCTGTAGGAGCCAAGTTCCCATCTTCCTAGCTTTTCACAGCCACTTCTGCAGGTAACGATCATCTCCTCCCGTTGCTGGCTGGGCTCCTGGCTCCAGGCTGGTGTCCAAGCCCAAGGGGTTTCTGGAAGCAGCATGCTTGCCTTATCCATCCAGGCGGGGATATCCCAAACGAGCTCACCAGAGCCTGCCCAGCCTGAAGTCCTGCCAGCAGATAGCCTCATACCTTGGCTGCAACCACAGTGGCTCTGGTTTTTTGTTCCCAGGACCTCAAACACCCCCACAGCCATCCTGAGAAAGGTGGTGGGTAATTCCAAAATATATTCTTTTGTTGTTGGTTTTGTCTCTTTAAGAAAGGAGATATATATATATATATATATATATATATATATATATATATATATAGTATAATATAGTATATTTCTCAGGCAAATCTCCAACATGTGGTTTTCTGCTGCCTCAAGCATCCCTAATGCTGAGATTACAAGCATGATCCACCAGGCATATATATATATATATATATGCATACATACACATATGTATATATGTGTATATGCATATCTATATATTACATTAATATATATTACTGAGGGTCTTGCTAGGTTTCCCAGGCTCATTTTGAACTCCTGAGCTAGAGCAATCCCTCCCCCTCCCCCTCTGAGTAGCAAGGATCACAAACATTAATCACTACACCCAGCTTAAAAGGGTTCAGTAGTGGTTTATTAGCAGAAGCCTTCCCTGGCCCCCAGCCTGGGTTCTCTGACCTGAACGCGCCAGGCTCTTTATTACGCATATGGCTGTTTCTGTGAAGCGCTGGCTACAGATGTCCCCACCACAGCCTCCCTCTACATGGCAGAACCATCTGGGACTTCCCTCGTCCCCCTGGGACCTTGTAGGCATCTTAGGAATGTACGGTACTAAGCAGACTAACGCACTTCCAATTCAGACTCCTCCATGTGTTTGCAGCTGGGAACTGGGTACATGTTTTCCTGCATTGGGATTGTAATTTGGGGACTAGAATCTCCCCTGCTAATGCCTGAATGTTGAGGCTTGGGGGATGGGTCTCCTTCTACCTATTCAGCTCTTTGACCCCCCCCCCCCATCAAGTCCCATCCCGTGTACCAGCCCAGGGACTCCTGTTTGATGGAAGGTTAAGGAGGAGGCATGGTAATCCTCAGAGCCTATGGAAAGGGTCTGTGCTACCAGTTCCTGCTCTTTTTCCCTCCCAGAGCCATGCCACCTCCCGCCCTGCAGCCCCCTACCCCTGTCTCTCCTCAGAAACCCTGCTAAGATGGGTTTGGGTCACAGAGAGTCGGTGATACTGGATTCAAGCTTGTCAGGTCTAGAGATGACCCTGAAAGGCTGGGAAACCGCCGTCTGCCTAGGGCCTCATGATCCACACAGAAAGCTCATACCTTCCCAGAACCCCCAGCTTCCCAGAGGAAGTTCTTGCCCCTATTCTACAGCCTTTTTCTATTAGATACAACTAGCATATTGGCTAGTTTTATGATGCAAGCTAGAGTTATTTGAAAAGGAGGGAAACTCAATTAAGAAAATGCCTCTGCCCCCCTAAGATCTGTCAGTTGGGCATTTTCTTAATTAGTGAGTGATGGAAGAGGTCCCAGCCCATTGTGGGTGTGGTTACCCCCATGCGAGTATTCTTTGGTTCTGTAAGAAAGCAAAATGAGCAAACTGTGGGTGAGCCAGGAGGGAAGGGAGACCTCTTCCTCAACAGCCAGGCATTAGCTGCGGAGATTCCAGTCCTGAGATGCAATCCCAGGGCAGGAACACAGGGACTCAGTTCTCAGTGCAGTGAGCATTTTGGCCATCTGCACTGTGGGCACTTGGGTCTCTAGCCATAGAGGCAACAATTCCCCCCACCCAGTAGTAACACAGAATACACTGAACTGCATGAAGTGCTCTAGCAAGGGGCATGGGGACATGTCTAAGACTGGAACACCTAGGTATTCACCATGGCACTTGTTTCCTGGGCTAAAACCATCTGAACAGAGTAAATACTGCTCCACTGCATGGCAAAGAGTCTCTCATTCCCTGCCACCATATCTCTGCCACCCATGCCTGTTAGATTTTTTTTTTAAGCAGCTATAAAGAGGCTTGGTCTGACTGTAGTCAGGACCTGGGCTGGTGGCCCTGGGTTCTATAAGAAAGCAGGCTGAGCAAGTCATGAGGAGCAGCCAGTAAACAACAACTTCCTATGGCCTCTGCATCAGTTCCTGCCTCCAGGTTCCCGCCCTGTTTGAGTTCCTGCCCTGACTTCCTTTGATGATTGTACTGGCTAATTTTGTGTCAACTTGACACAGCTGGAGTTATCACAGAGAAAGGAGCTTCAGTTGGGGAAATGTCTCCATGAGATCCAGCTGTAGGGCATTTTCTCAATTAGTGACAAAGTGGGAGGGCCCCTTGTGGGTGGGACCATCTCTGGGCTGGTAGTCTTGGGTTCTATAAGAGAGCAGGCTGAGCATGCCAATGGGAGGCAAGCCAGTAAAGAACATCCCTCCATGGCTTCTGCATCAGCTCCTGCTTGAATTCCAGTCCTGCATCCTTTGGTGACGAACAGCAGTGTGGAAGTGTAAGCCGAATAAACCCTTTCCTCACCAACTTGTTTCTTGGTCATGATGTTTGTGCAGGAATAGAAACCCTGACTAAGACAATGATAAACAATATGTCAGTGTAAGCCAAATGAACCCTTCCCTCCCTAACTTGCTTTCGGTCATACTGTTTCGTTGCAGCAATAAACACTCTAACTTTGACAACAATGAGCACTGTATATGTGAACAAAAACAAACAATCACAGCCTAGGTGC
The DNA here is from genome assembly GCF_900095145.1 of Mus pahari. Taxonomy (NCBI): domain Eukaryota; kingdom Metazoa; phylum Chordata; class Mammalia; order Rodentia; family Muridae; genus Mus; species Mus pahari. Next base: position 18,893,230 of record NC_034609.1, on the reverse strand, counting down.
AAGGGAAGACCTAAGAGAAGGATGGTGTGCCAATGGGGAAGGTTGGGTAACAGGGCTCAGGACTAAAAGGTCTCAGGGAAGGAATGCACCAGGATACCTCAGCAGAGGGCCCCCTTCCTGAGCTTGACCCATCCATTTTTCTATCCATACATGTATTCATCCACTCATCCATCCATTCTATCTATCTATCCATCCATCCATCCATCTATCCATCCATCCACCCACCCACCCATTCCATCCATCCATCCAACCATCCATCAATCCATCCACCTACCCATTCCATCCATCTATCTATCCATCCATCCAACCATCTATCCATCCAACCATCCATCCACCTATCCATCCATCTGTCCACCCATATGTCCATCCATCATTCACCCATTTATCCATTCACCCATCCATCCATCAACCCATCCATCCATCATCCACCCATTTATTCATCCCAAACTTATTTGTCCTTATTTACCAAACTTCTAGACCAGCACTTCCCGATGGAGAGACCATGGTGAGGTCCCTGCCTTCCCACAGCTGAGCCTGATGGGAAAGAAACATAATCAACAGATAAATTAAATCCGAGTCAAGGAGACTGGGGAGTGACTGCAAAGAAAGAGAGTGGAACCGCGTTAGCCAGGATGCGAGGAAGACACATATGAGCTAGCATGGGAAAGATGGATTTCAGAACCTGTCCTGTGTGGTCTGGGGGAGGATGGCTCTCCACAGGCCCTGAGGAGCAAACAGACTTTGTGTATGAGAAATCACAGAAGAGGGAGTATGGTGGTATGTGCCTAAGGCTCAAGAGGCTGAAGTAAGAGGGTCATGCATTTGTGGCCAGTCTTGGCTAAATAGTGACATTCTATCTAGGGAAGAGAGGGAGATGGATAAGGGAAAAGGAAGGAAATGGTTGGAAGGGTTTGGGGGTGAGGAGATGGGAGGGAAGCTGGACGTGTTTTGGGTTGCCTCCGGTGAGGTAGGCAGGGCAGCCTGGGATTGGATTGGTGGGACTATATATATAGGAAACCTCTCTGCGAGGTCGGCAGTCAGGACCTGCCCCACCGTGTTCCCCAGATGGAGAAATGCAGCCTTGCATGCTTTGATGGACTCCCCCTTGTTGGCGGCATCCTCTATGTGTCCAGCTTGTCCTAATTTATCCACAGATTCGATTATAGAACCTATTTCTTGAAGGTGGGCAACCTGAGGCCGAGTAGCCTCCCCCTAAGATCAGCAGAGGTAGGTGTGAACCCAGGGGTCTCCAGCCCCCACGGCCCCACAGCCCCCCTTTGCAGAGTAGCAAACAAGAGGCTCTGCTGTTCCTGGACATATCTTTCTGGGAGCCTCTCTTCTAGGGTGATCAAAGGATTTCAGGGCACATTTAGCATCCCACAGAACTTGAAAGTAAACTCCTGGCTTTGAAACCATTCTGGTCACACGGAAACACTTCTGTCCATGTGACCTGATTCTAAGTGGAAAAATTGGGCCACGGTGGGGAGGAGGGGCAGGGTGACCTTGGAGGTCTCTGATAGATCTAGACTCCTGTCTTAAAGACCTCTGCCTGCCTAGTGCACTTCATTATCAGCCCTCCTGTCCCTCGGCATGTCCTGCTTGCTTCCACACAGTGACAGAGATACTAGACTAGAGTCTTGGCACAGGTTTGGCTCTGGCGCCTGATGGCTTCTGACCTCTTCTGTCAGCCAAGGAAAGCAGACCATGAGCACAAAAGCTTGGCCAGGCTACTGGGACAGCCATGCTGGGAAAAACCTCCCCATTCTTTTAGTTGCCTCCAATAATGAAAACAGTTCTAAAAATAGCCCTCCCAGGTCCGACCTGGCCATGACTCAGCAAGCTCTCATCGCTTCAGAGTTTCTTCTCAGTGGTAATGGGCAGCGAGAAGAGACCTTGGATGAGGCGGAGTCAAGAGGTACCATAGGGCTAGAGGGTAAAGACCCACGTGGGGGTCGGGCCTGGTGGTTCCTTCATGTAATCCCAACACACTGGGGGGCTGAGGCAGGAGAATTGCCATGATTAGGGGACCAATATAATTTACAGAATGAGCTCTCTGTAAAAATAAAAAAGTATTAAGCCAGTATTGTTAAGCTAAAGAAAATCTATTTTTGCCATCTCTGTGTTAATTACTGATCTGGAGGGGCTGAACAGACCACTCAGCAGTTAGGACCATGAAGAGAATGCCTAAGGGGACATCTAGCTTGGCAGTAGGCACACAGCATTCCTGAGGAAGTCTTTTTTTTTTTTTTTTTTAATTGTACATATCCACATATTGGGGCCCTTGGAGGCCGGAAGAGGGTGTGGCATCTCCCAGAGCTGCAGATGTGGGTGTTGGGTACCAAATTCAGATACTCTGGAATACAGAAAGCCCTCTTCATCACTGAGACATCTCCCCAGGCCCAACCCCACCTCCCAGGAGGGAGCTTTGACGCAGATGAATCAAATCCATTTATTAGCTGTCTGACCATCAGTGAGTTACTTGCCTCTGTAAGCTCCATCCTCTACATCTGTCAAATAAGTGTAAATATACATATCATTGTGGCGCTGTTAGGATCGTGACGCCCATGGTGGCATTTGCTAAAACTCCACCCTTTCCTCTGGAAGTCATCAAGAGCTGGTGTCATGGCAATGCAAGGAGTCCACCTCTCTGGGCCCTGGGCTGGATAATCACCAGGTACTGACCAGAGCTCAGTACGTCAAGAGCCACACAGGGACTTCCCCTGTTCTGATGGGCTTTCCGGGTCAGTCCTGGGACTTTCCTCCAAGCTGGGCAAATGCCTAAGCCAGGAGACAGAGGTAAAGCTCTCCCTGTGGCTGTGGTGGCTCTTCGGGCTGCTGATTAAAGGAAGGAAGATATTCTTGGCTTTGGGCGGTGAAAAACCTCCTCTGGGCCAGAAAGCAGTCACCTACAACGTCCCAGGGGTGGCAGAGGAAGAGTGGCTGACCCTGGCCAGAGAGACCACTCTGTCCTGGGAGCTGCAGCAGACCAATCTGTGCTCTAGGCATGCCTTTCTCTGTCTGGTCTGTACCCAGGAACGCTCGGGTTACTGAAGTGAGCTGATGCAGATGTGCTGGGCCCCAGCCACCCAGGAGGACCTTGAGCAATATGATTGAAGGAACAACTTCAACATCTGCCTGGAAGCCCCTGCCTCATCGTGGAAATGAGAACTCTGGCCCCTCCGAGGTCTCCGTGACCTCCTGCAGCCTCTCTCTCTATTGGCATCTTCTACAGTCCCGGAAGTAGGGCCCATCTGCTCTGCAACCAGAACACAGCCTGTGCTGTCTCGGCTTGCAAAACCAGCCATCTTCCAGCCTGGCTCACCTCCCCGGACTCTCTGACTCCCACCTATTTCTCCATGTACAATTAAAGGGTTCCTTCTAAGGGGCCACCAGGATCTGCCCCAATCCCATACACTACAGACAACGTAAAGCTAAAGTCCTTTTTCTAACACCCAGCCTGGTGTAATGACACAAACCTAAGCTTCCTCCACCCTAATTTCAGTGTCTTGCTGACTTTGATATGTCACCTCTCCTCCCAAGGGAGCACAGTTCTCTCTGCCTGAGAACCTTCCCATTTACTGGGTCTCTCATCAAATGTTCCTCCCCTCCCCATCAACATTGATTTTGTTTGCCTACATCCTTTTGAACTCACTGAAACCTTATCAGGCCTTTTGTAACCAATGTCTGTAAAGCCTCTAGCCATTCTTTTTTTTTTTTTCTCCCATTAATTTATTCTCTAGCCATCCTTAATCATTTTTTGGTTTGACACAGGATTTAACCTGGAACTCACTATGTAGACTAGAACTCTCACAGAGACCAACCTGCTTCTGCCTCCTGAGTGGTGAGATTAAATGCATGTACCACCAGGTATGGCTCTTCATCGCTATTTTTTGTTTGTTAATTTTTATTTACCATCATTATTACTGTAGGCACGATATGCTATCCTTATTTATACCTTTGGAAATAACATGAGGAACAGATTCTCTGGGCTGAGGTTTTCTGTTTCCGTGAGCAAGTCTGAGGTTGGAGGAGAAGGGGGCGAGAAGGAACAGAGGAAGGCAAGGGGCGGGAGAGGAGCGATGAGTCACGAAGTGACTGAAAGCGAGACGGCGCGGGGGTAGCGGGTTTGACCTGCATACTATTGTGTGTCAAGCACTGTGTGGGCACTGGAGACACGACCAGAACCCGGATCGACCCGTGTCGCCGCGGAGTTCATCTAAGCTAGGGTCTGAAACAAACCAGTAACCCTGCAAATGGGTCGCTGCGGTTTTGATCACCTTTAGGCAAGAGGACCAGGATTTTACGACGTCAACCGGGTCAGGGTATCAAAGATTAAGCACCGTTAGCTGTCTTGAGTATACGAACCTGATTGCCACGTACCATAAAGACACGAAGGTGGGGATGCAAAAAAATGCAAGGTTGCTGGCAGATCCGCAAGAAACAAAGATGAAGGGCACAATTTCTGCATTCATTTAAAAGAAACAACTGCAGGTCTGACGCCTTCTGGGTTTTCTAGCGAGTGACGGGAGCCACCTGCCGGTCATTGCATAGTATTACACAGGGCGCCTGCTCCTCCCAGTGCAAAACCCAGAAGCTGCTACTTAAGTACGCATGCGCACATTGAGACGCTTACAAAGACGATTGTCTAGACGCTCAGCTTCCAGTTGTCAGGATGGCCGAGCGGTCTAAGGCGCTGCGTTCAGGTCGCAGTCTCCCCTGGAGGCGTGGGTTCGAATCCCACTTCTGACAAATTCTTTTTTCCTCATAAACTGAATTAGGTTAACTATTATCTACTCTTTATAATACTCTCCTCTTCGTCATTTTAAATGCCATTGTATACTTTTTAAAACTATCTTCTTAATACCTATTTCTTTGATTTGAAACTGTAAAAAGAATTCAGGAGCGCGGGAGGTGGGGAATGATTATTCTCACTCTGGTCTCTCAAGCGCAGGCCTAGTTTTCAAATTTGCTTTTAATTTTTAGAGAGAATTACTAAAAAAAAAAAAAATCAAAACAGGAATCTTGTCAGAAGTGGGATTCGAACCCACGCCTCCAGGGGAGACTGCGACCTGAACGCAGCGCCTTAGACCGCTCGGCCATCCTGACATAAGGAGCAATACTTTTCATGTTCATTTTAGTTATTGGCACTCGTGACACCACCGCTGCCACGCCACCACCACCATTCTATTCCACCATCACCATCACTACTTGCATATATATATACACCCCACACACTCACCCCAGCCGCACAGGCACATGCTTGCTTAGCCTCTACAACCAGCGTCTCTCCTGCTTTGTGCAATGCAATGTCTACAGTCCAGTCTACCCAGGGTTTAAAAATCACCGGTTAGTAGCAGGGCGTGGCGACCCTCACCTGTAATTCTAGCACGCAGTAATCTAACGCAGAAAAATCGCCTCGAGTTCCAGACCAGCCTTGGCTCTCAAATAAAATAAAATAAAATATTTAAAAAGTAAAAAACCCTAAATAAACAACAAGAAACACATACAGTGTTGACAAGACTCCCCCTCGTTCAAACGGACCTGTAGCTGTTTTCACTGGAAATGTCGCGGAAAACCTGTTTCTCTCACATTCTATAGAGAAAAACTAGATAACTAGATGTAAATACAAGGACGAGCTACAGTTATTCTAGACGACCCCTGGCTCCGCACCACAGGATGCCCGAGGCGTCTTAGTAAGACCGGCTTGAAAGCCTGCCGGCAGGGGATGCTGTGGGCGCAGCCATCGGCTTCAGAGAAAATAGAGATCTTAGGGCGAGGACTGTCACCTGCCTTCAAAGCCCTGAAGGTGTCAGTCCTTCTTGCTCATCGACCTGGGTGGGGCCTGAGCACTGGCTGGCGGATGGTGGTTTGTAAGGGCGTTGGAGGGTAAGCTAACGGGACATCTGAATAGATAGCTCGGTCACCAGAGACATCACGACCAAGCTGAACTGTCGCCCAGTAGAGAGGTGTTTTATTGCCGCTGTCGCAAATTACCAAGCTTGTTTAGTTGAACAAGAGCCTGGTTTAGTTCTTTTTCAAGCCCCCCAACCCCCGCGCACGCGCACACACACCCACACATGTACACATACACTTCTTGCTATTTTCCACCATCAGTGAACAAGAGTTTCTACTTCATATTCTTTTGCCTCCCAGTTGAATTTGTGGTGAGACATATTCTGGTGTTGGTGTTTGTAGAGCTTTGTTGTTGTTGTTGTTTTTTAATCTATTGTTGTGTTGGAGCTGTGTGTGTGTGTGTGTGAGAGAGAGAGAGAGAGAGAGAGAGAGATATTTTTCTCTTTTGAACAGGATCTCACATAGCCCAGGATGGCCTCAAAATCCTTAAGTAGACAAGGATAACCTTGAACTCCTGATCCTCCTGCCTCCTCCATCCACTTAGAGTTTACCCAGCCGGGGCTGAACTCAAACTAAGCAAATACTCTACCAATGTAGCTAGCTACATCCTCCTATAGATACATCTTTTCTTTTCTTTTCTTTTCTTTTCTTTTTTCTTTTCTTTTCTTTCCTTTTCTTTTCTTTTCTTTTCTTTTCTTTTCTTTTCTTTTCTTTTCTTTCTTTCTTTCTTTCTTCCTTTCTTCCTTTCTTCCTTTCTTCCTTTCTTCCTTTCCTCCTTTCTTCCTTTCTTCTTTTGTTTGTAAGTCCTGAGCTACATGAAAAAAAACTTGTCTCCCAACGAACTTCTCTGGCTTCACACCTTTAACCCCAGCACTTGGGAAGCAGAGGCAGAGTTCGAGGCCAACCTGGTCTAAGGAGGTAGATCTTGGACAGCCAAGATCACACAAAGAGAAACTCTGTGGGGGTGGGGGTGGAGGGAACTGGACAAAAATAGCAAAACAAACAAAAAGTAACTTCTTAAAGTAAACTGTTTCTCAATTCAAAAAGCATAATCACACCCATTAAGAGGTATAGAATGGAGAACTAGGAGTTCAAAATTATTCTCGATTACAGAGTGAGTTTAAGATTAGCCTGGTGCTGGTGAGATGGCTCAGTGGGTAAGAGCACCTGACTGCTCTTCCGAAGGTCCGGGAGTTCAAATCCCAGCAACCACATGGTGGCTCACAACCTTCTGTAACAAGATCTGATGCCCTCTTCTGGAGTGTCTGAAGATAGCTACAGTGTACTTACATATAATAAATAAATAAATCTTAAAAAAAAAAGGAAAGAGAAAGGAAAGGAAAGAACACCCTGGCAGGAGGCTGGCTAGAAGTCTGTGTTAGCCTGTGGTAGGGTGACAAAGGAGGTTGGTAGTCATGCAGCAAGTCAAAGAGAGTGAAGCTCCTCTCCAAGTTTCCAAACTTCACCATGGAAGGGGAGGGAAGGTGGCTCAGTGGGAAACAGTTTGCTGTGCAAGCGTGAGGTGCTGAGTTTTAATACCAAGAACCTGCGTAAGGCTGAACACAGCAGCCTGTCCTGCTGCCTTAGGCGCTACATCCATGTGGCTCATAATCTTAAAAAATTCAGTATATATACTAACCTCATTTTTGTTAAAGTAGATGAAATGTTTTTTTAAAAAAATAAACGCGGGGCTGGTGAGATGGCTCAGTGGGTAAGAGCACCCGACTGCCCTTCCGAAGGTCCGGAGTTCAAATCCCAGCAACCACATGGTGGCTTACAACCATCCGTAACAAGATCTGATGCCCTCTTCTGAAGAATCTGAAGACAGCTACAGTGTACTTACATATGATAAATAAATCTTTAAAAAAAATAAAATAAAATAAACGCATGCAAGTGTCTTTATTTCTACAGTGAAAATTTAAAAAACAGAAAGAGATCTGAGAAAATTAATTTAAGTCTTAACAGTCATTTATTAAAGGGCAGACAGACCTGGGTCTGCAGAGGGGGCTGTGACCGGCAACAAACCATGTGAATGAATGAATGAATAATTAGTAGTTAAATTGGAAAGAGCCAACCCCACACCACCAGCACAAGTATGAGACTGTCAGTGTATGTGCTAGCGGGAAATGCGGAAGCCCATAGGAAGAAAGTCCTTTAAGTTTCTTAGAACTAAAATCTAACTGTTAATTAAAATAATGTTATTACCCATCTCTCAACACTCTTAGTTTATCTTCTTTGTTTTGTTGAGTATAGGTGGTGTATGGGACAAACACTTGAGTGTCCAGGTGACCCTGCCCATAGGGACATGGGGGCTGGGGAGGGGGGAAGGCCAGAACAGAACACCTGTTTCCTTTTCTATGACTCTCTGCCTTATTGCTTTGAGACAGGCTCTCTCGATGAACCAAAGCTCATTTCTGGGGCTGGAGAGATGACTCAGCGGGTAAGAGCACTGAGTGCTCTTCCAGAGGTCCTGAGTTCAATTCCCAGCAACCACATGGTGGCTCACAACCATCTGTAATAGGATCTGACGCCCTCTTCTGATATGTCTGAAGACAGCTACAGTGTACTCACATACATAAAATAAATAAGTAAATCTAAAAAAAAAACAAAAACAAAAACAAAAAGCAAAAAACCACTCATTTCTGGGTAAGTCCAGTGAAGTCTAGGGATCTACCTGTCTCTAATCTCCTGGTTTTGAAGTCATGGTTACTGATAACCAGGCCCAGGCTGGATGCAAAGGATTCAAACCCAAGTCCTCATGCTTGCATACTCAGTGCCTTATTCCCAGGTCTTGATGATTTTTTTTTAAAAAAAGATAATCTATTTTAATTAACCAATTCATTAGGGTTTTGTTGTTATGAGTTTGTTTTTCGAGTACTTTCTCTTTGTAGCCCTGGCTGTCCTGGAACTCACTATGTAGACTAGGCTGGCCTCGAACTCACAGAGATCTGCCTGCCTCTGCCGCCTGAGAGCTAGAGTTAAAGGTTTGGGCTGCTTTTCCTGGCCCTGTTGACATTTTGGAGACAAGGTTTTTCTATGTAGGCAAGGCTGGCCTGGAACTTAGGTTAATTCTCCTGCCCATGTCTTTCAAGTAGTTGGGAATACAGGCCTATACCACTAGGGCTGGCTCCTGGACTGAAGTCCAACTGCTCTGTGAAGAGGCTTAGTGACCCTCCTATCCTGACAGACTCGGAGTAGGGCTTGCACCAGAATAGAGCCCTGTGAAGAACTAAACAGGGAAAGCACACTGGCCACGGATGCTCTGACCCCATCCCTGGGAAGAGCGTCGAATCGATTCCCCACCTCCAGCTGCCCGCCTGTCCCTGCTGTACATTCCGACAATCCAAAGCTCTCCGTGGTCGCATCTGTGTGGATCTGGGTGGGCAGCCGCTTCTAGCCTCACTGATCCCCTCCTACATGTTCTGGCAGCTGCCCCAGTGCTCGGCTCGCTCTTCGATGCCATTTGAAAGGAATGAGAGTGGGATTAGCTAAACGACAGAATGCAAACCAATGGCAAAACAAAAACACACTACTGTTTCGGAATCTGCCCCTAAAACAATCTCCCGATTGTTCTGTGTCATACATAATAAAGTTACGGGCCCCACCCCAGCTTTGTTCTGAGCTTGGATTGGTCTCTGGGTTACAGTTTTCCTGCTACTGAAATGCACTGTTCACTTGCAAAGTAGCTGCTTTTGGTATGTGTGTGTGTTCAAGAGAGAGAAACAGAGACAGAGAGACATAGACAGAGGTGTGTGTGTGTGTGTGTGTGTGTGTGTGTGTGTCCCAGGTACACTGGGTTAAACCAGCATCGACCAGTCCTTCTGTCAAAGTCCCAAGATCCTAAAACCCTCCTGTCTTGTTCTTTGTTTTTTGAGACCGTTTGCCACCAGGTAAGTGAAGAGTGATCTCCTGGTCCTCAGGCTTGTACCACCGAGCCAGTTAAAAACCCTGCAAACATCCTTTCGGAGGACTGAAGAATGGCTATCCAGTGATACTCTAAATAGCTTTGTCCTAGTCCTCAAAATATGTGGTGCTAGCTTATAAAGGAAAGGGATAGCCGGGCAGTGGTGGTGCACGCCTTTAATCCCAGCTCCCTAGATGCAGAGGCAGGCAAATCTTGGAGTTTAAGGCCTACAGAGTTTGGTCTCCAGAGAAATTTCTAGGACAGCCAGGGTTACACTGAGAAACCTTGTCTCAAAAAGTAAAATAAAATAAAATAAAATAAAAAAATGTAATAGCTTAAAAAAAAAAAAAAAAA
>NC_034609.1:18880384-18882239 GCF_900095145.1 Mus pahari | reverse complement strand
TTAAAATTCCTGATTTGAGGATATCGAACTGTATTATCTGATGGGCAATATAGCATGACCACATCCTTACAAAAAGAGATGTGAGAGAGAGGGAGAGAGAGAGAGAGAGAGGCAGAGCTAGGTAGGGTACCAGAATCCACTGCCGGCAGGTCATCTGTAATCCCAGCCTGCAAAGACCTGAGGTACGAGGAATGTCAAAAGCATGGAGTCAGTCTGGATGACAGAGCAATCTCCTGTCTCAAGACAAAAAGTGGGGAAAAGTACCCCAGAGGTTGCCTGAGCTCAGGACACCATGGCTGTGTCTCCATGACAATGCTTTTGCACATCTGGCCTCCATCACTGAGAAGAAACTTTTGTTAGGACCTTGAGCTTGTTGTGATAAGTTGTCACAAGGAACCACAGGATAGTACAGTCACCGACACAGCCTCTGTGACCTGGCCCTTACCCACTGGGGGCCAGTGTCATCCTCATGTGCTCAGCTCCAGTCCCATCGGGGACCCGCTTTCTATTTCCCCAACTGCCTAGGTTGGTCCTGCCACAGGGCCTTTGCTCCTCACTTAAATCCTCCCAAAGTTCCCTCCTACTCACAGAGTCACACCTCTGCACAAGTGTCACCACCTCTGACAGGTCTTCCTTGACTGATGTGCTCCTTCATTTTCTGTCAACTCGATACAAGCCATAGCAGTCCAAAAGGAGGGAACCTGGATTGAGAAAAATGCCTCCATAAGATCGGGCTGTAGGCAAGCCCCGTAGAACATTTTCTCAGTGATTGATGGAGGAGAGCCCAGCCCATTGTGGGTGGAGACATCCCTGGGCTGGTGGCCCTGGGTTCTATAAGAAAGCAGGCTGAGCAGGCCAGGGGAAGCAAGCCAGTAAGCAGCACCCCTCCATGGCCTCTGCATCGGCTCCTGCCTCTAGGTCTCTGCCCTGCTTGAGTTCCTGTCCTGACTTCCTTCAGTGATGAGCAATGATATGGAAGCCAAATAAACCCTTTCTTTCCCAATTTGCTTTTGGTCATAGTTTTCTATCACCGCAATAGAGACCCTAAAACAACCATCTAAAAATCTCCTGGTCACTCTGCCTCACCCTGTTAGATTCAGTCACAGCAGCAGATGCCACTACCTGGATTTATTTATTTTTTCCTGCCTTGCTTATCACTTGTAACTTATTGCTTGTCCCACATAGACAGTGGGACCCATGGAGTCCTGGTCTACCTGTACATAATGAAGAATGCACAAGGGTCTATGCATGGGACTCCTCATGTCTGTGCGCGTGAGTAGGTTTTCAGGACACACACAGCAGTGAAATCCAACATTACCTCATCTCTAGGTTAAGCTTCCCTGCACAAAACTTTGAGTGTTCTCAAATAACTCTTCAAAGTGAGTGCCTGTACACCCTCTAGGACCCTCTAGAGAAGGAGCCAGTGTTCAGCTGTCTCCAAGTTCTAGACAGTTACTACATGCAGTGCCAGGACTCGATCCCAAGGACTAGCGTTTGCACAGCTACACCAGGAAAGCACACTAGCATGTAGCTCCATCCCTGACTCCCAACCTTTTGTATTTTTAGCTCCCTAATATCTGGGATTAGTGTGTGCCACTAGTCGAGTTTTTGTTTCATTTTGTTTTGTTTTTAGTGTGAACAAGGTCTCATGTGTCCCTGACTAACCTGGAATTCACTATGTAGCCCAAGATAATCAGAATTGATTCTCCTGGCCTCTCAGTGCTGTGAATACAATTACATACCTCTCTGCCTGTCTTAGGTAGTGTTAGTTAACTAGCTAGCTAGTTTTGAGACACCCTGAAGCTGTCTCATCTTGCAGCCCGAACAATCCTGGAATTCATTATATAGGCAGGCT
>NC_034609.1:18854056-18876863 GCF_900095145.1 Mus pahari | reverse complement strand
TCAGAAATCCGCCTGCCTCTGCCTCCCGAGTGCTGGGATTAAAGGCGTGCGCCACCACGCCCGCCCGGCTGTTTTTGTTTTTGAGATTGGATTTCTCTGTGTAGCCCTGGCTGTCATGAAACTTGCTCTGCAGACCAGGCTGACCTCCAACTCACAGAAATGCTTCTGTCTCTGTGTTCCAAGTGCTGGGATTGAAGGTGTTCACCAGCACTGCCTGGCTGAAGTGCCCATAGTTTTGGCTACTTTTAAAACACAATCCTCTCCCCAGCTTTGGGACAAAGGATGATCTTACCTGGGACTTACTGATAAGCACAGAGGCACTTGAGCAAAGTCACATGGCACGGGTGGGGGGAAGACAAGCGAAGCTACTGCCCACAGGTAGGATTTGCACACAGATCTGACTGTTTGAAGCCTAGCTCCGTCCATGTTTCCTGCTGCCTATATATATGGGCTTCTGGGATTCCTAGATGATCTTACAAGAGAAGGATGGCCTCTTCAGGAAGGGAGACTCGGCCGAGACTTTTGAGGAGGGCTTCTTGGAAGAGGCGAGCTCTTAAGAGTCTGTCTAGATAGATGGGGTTTTAGAAGAAGGCTTTAGCCGGGCTTAATGGCACACAGGCCTGTAACCCCAGTGCCCCTGTGAGTGGGAGGCTAAAACAGGAGGATTGTGAATTTGAGAATAGCCTGTTTAAGAGGGACCACGGATGAAGCCCTGGTGCCCAGGACATGGGGGCTATCTATATATTACGGATGCTTTGAGGGAATGGGGGTGTTCGAGTTGTGCCCTTCCTAGGCTTCCTCTTAGGATTGGGGGCAGCCACACAGTTCTGGTTTTAGGTAAACAAACAGATTAGAGGCCTCCTCTGCCACTGTAGTGTTCCAGTGTATCTTTGAGAACACTGGCTGATTGTAGGCCTGGAAGCAGAGGCTTGGATTCAAATCCAGACTCTGCTTTTTTCAACTTGGGGTCCTAAGAACATTCTTGACTCTTCTCCCCCCCCCCCCCGTACTTCAACCTTATACCCTTGTCTGCAGAACAGTGATGGTAGAGAAGTGGCACCTGCCAAGGGCTTAGCCTGGCACATGCTGGCACGAAGGCAGGATTCACCAAGCCCTAAGATCCTGGAGCTCTTAGGCAGGCTTGAATGACTCTAGAGACAAAGCTCATCTCTTAAAACTTCGTCATCCTTCTCTTTGGGAGGACCCGAGGAAGCTCATCCGAATGATTCTGGCTCTATGTCAGTCCCAGCTGGCTTCTCTCCATGGAGGGACAGGACGAGGCCCAAAAGAGCTCTGGCTTCCAAGAAGGGCCTGCTGTGTTGCTGAGCAGATGAGAGCAGCGGGGCGAGTGGGTGGAATTTCGAGGACAGTGTTGGGGGTTTCCTTAAGCCCCGATCTGTGGTTCTTTGGTAGCCTCAGTCAAGCCTTCAGGTTCCTGTGCCAAAGCCACAAGTGACCTGCATAGTTAATTCCCACCTCTGGTGGGCAAGTGTGTGAAAACTTTGGGAATTCATTTGTAATCACTTAATTAATGAGTGTATGGGTAAATTCTCCTTTAAAAAACAAAAGCAAGCAGATGGAGCTCCGAGTTCGAGGCTAGCCGTGTGTGTGTGTGTGTGTGTGTGTGTGTGTGTGTGTGTGTGTGTGTGTGTCTGTGTGACCCAGCATTCAGAAGACTAAGGAAACCAAAGGCAAGCTCAAGGCCAGCCTGAACTACATAGACCCTATCTCACAAAAGCCAAATAAATACATAAATGTGCAGACAGTCGCCCTTGGATCCAGCTCCTTTCCCTACGAGGGCAGCTATTTTAGAGCATCTGCAGTCCCTTTTCTATGCCTTTAAAAAAGCATTAACAGTCTGCAGAGGTTGTGGGTCCGGGGCAGGGAGCGGTGGATGGATGGGTGGGTGGGTCAGTGAGATGGCTCAGCAGGCAAAAACCTCTGCTACCAAGCATGGTAGGAGACCAGAGCTGACTCTGGCAACTTGCCCTCTGACCTCCATATGGGCACCGTGACCCGTGGATGCCCATGCATATGCACAAGCACACCCACAATAGAATAGAATAGAATGTAATTTTGGAAAGCCCACAACGGTTTTATGGTATGTCTGCTGTGAGTGGGTGACTCGTGTGTGCTCCCTGCCATGGAGTGGCTGCTGCGTCTGTGCAGCCTCTGTTCACTTGGCTACGGCTCAAGTTTTCGGCAGACCAACCATTGCATTTTTATAACGTTTTGTTCTTTGGAAACAAGCAAGCAAGCAAATGAAGAAACAATAAAAATCTTAACAGCCAAATAACTCAGTAGCACAAAGAAAAATTGGTAAAATGTGATCTTTTTTCATTTCTGGCCAACCCCATCTGTCCTCACCAGTGTATGTGTAGTGGGACTGGTGTGTGTGTGTGTGTGTGTGTGTGTGTGTGTGTGTGTGTGTGATTGCACAGAACTCCAGCCTCATTTGAAAACCCCGTGAGGCTGGGCAGTGATGGCCCATGCCTTTAATCCCAACCTTTGGGAGGCAGAGTCAGGTGGGTCTCTGTGAGTGTGAGGTCAGCCTGGTCTACAGAGTGAGTTCTGGGACAGCCAGGGCTACACAGAAAGACCACGAAGATCAGGGCACAAGAAACTGTATTTTCTGTTTTTTCAAACATATATATATGTATATATATATATATATATATATATATATATACATAGTGTTGGAAGCTAAAGATGCCTGGCCACGGACTGTTCTACCCCTGAAGTAGATTCTTCAGTTTTCACTCTTATATTTTATTTGTTTGTTTGTTTGTTTATTTAATGTGTACCGGTATTTTGCCTGCATGTGTGCCTGTGTGCCCAGAAAGGCCAGAAGAAAATCTTCAGATCCCTTGGAACTGGAGTTACAGAGAGTGGTGAGCAGCCATGTGGATGCTGGGATTCAAGTCTCCGTCCCCTGGAAGTGCAGTCACTCTTAACCACGGAGTCATCTTTCCAGTCTAGATTCTTCATCTTAGCACAGGGAATATATTCTCTTCCTTGATTCTATAGCAATTCAAGGTGCAGCTGGGCCCTGAGCTGGGTGACCAGTCCCTTGGTTGACACAGTTGAATTTCCATTCCTTTGCTATTTTACACCCATCTGCCAGGAGTGATTCTGCATATGCCAATGAACTGTCTGTGTAACACATTTCTGAAAGTGGGTTCCCAGGATCAGAGGGCATGTGCAGTGTATGTTTGCACCCTACCCCACCCTACCCCGCAACCTACCCAGGTTCCAGGCTATAGGCCGCTGTAGACAGAGATGAGGCTGTTCACCTGCAGGTTTCACACGGTTATGTATTTATTGTGTTTAATTTTAACACACTTACTCCCAGCCTTCTTTCTGATGTTTTTGAATTTGAGACGGGGTGTCCTTAAGTTGCCCAGGTTGGCCTTGAACTCACTTTGTAGCTTAGGTTGGACCTGAACTTAAAATCCTCTTGCCTCAGCCTCAAGTAGCTGAGAAGACAGGCCTGTGCCTCTCTGAGGAGACGAGCTTGTGCTGCCACACCCTGCCGCAGTTGAGATAAGGATGGAGATTGGCAAGCGACTTCCATGGAGGTCACCCCTATGCCATTTCCCACAGGTACCTCCCCAAGCCACTCTGGCTGGCAATATGACACACTTTGGGATGTACCCCAATCTGATAGGCACAGATGGCGGGTCGGTGTGTGGTCTGTCCCTGTCCTCCTAGGAACGAGCATGAACTTCAAAAGGAAATGCCTCAGAGTCCTTTGTGTGACTTCTGTCCGTGAAACCGTCGGGCTTTGCCTCCAGCCTGCTGCAGAAGCACCAGGAGATTTTTAGATAGTGCTTTCTATTTTTTGTTTGTTTGTTTGTTTTGTTTATATTTATTTATTTATTTTAATATTTTGATGCATGGCCATATAGCTGAGCCTGGCCTCGAACCCTGATCCTCTGTCTTTCATCTCTCAAACAGCTTCCAGGTAGCCCACCGCGCCTGGCCCTCTCCTGATGTTTGTTTCCAAATGTGAATTTTGTTGTTACTGAGGGTCCCCACTGCTTTTTTTCCCCCCTGTCTTCTGGAAATCGAGTAAAGGTGAGACCTTTGCGTTTGCGTAATTCAATGTCACTAAGGTCTGTGTTGAGCTTGGCCATCTGCATTAACTACATCTAGAAAGGACGTGTCAAGGAGACAGCCTCAGTGGCTCTGCCATTGGATTAACCTACAGTAATCACCTTTTCTCCATAAGGACATATTCCAAGACTGGGCTGAGCCTTAGATATAGTTCTTCTGAACATATGTAGCTGTGGTAAATTTAAGTTATAGTTGATTACAGTGAGAGAGTAACAGTAACAATTGTAGCAGTGCGCTTTTATGGAAGATTTTTGAAACTTATGAACAGTGTCAGGTGTAGGGGCACACTACTTTAATCCCAGCACTCAGGAGGGAGAGGCAGGCAGTTCTGTGAGTTTGAAGCCAGCTTGATCTACACAGTGAACTCCAGGCCATAGGAGAGACTGCATAGTGAGAACTTATCTCAAAAATAAAAAACAATATCTAAATAATATGAATTATTATTTAAATTAAGTATTAATTATGTGTGTGTGTGTGTGTGTGTGTGTGTGCGCGCGCGCGCGCGCGCACAGGTAAACCACTGCATGAGTGAAGAGGCCGACTTCTCCTTCCACCACATGGCTCCCAGAGCTCAGACTCCCTTTGTTGGGCCTAGTGCGGTTGCTTTACTTGTTGAGTCGTCTCACTGGACCTGTGAGTTAAAAACCAGATGCACAGTGTCACATATTTCGAGTTCCAGCCCTTAGGAGGTAGAGGAAACGATATCAGACGTTTATGGCTATCCTACTTTTTTATATAGCTGATTTCCAGGCTACCATTTGCTGCATGAGTTCCTGTTTTCAGACAAACAAATATGATTTTTTTTGACGTAATATGTTCTGACTACCAATAACTGAAACCACACAAAACAGTGCTTACTTAAGGAGGGAACTGCTGTGGGAGGGGACCCAGAATCTCTTCTCTCTACCTGTGGAATTTTAACATTGCTACATACTAGTTGCCATTAATTTTATAGCTTCTGTTGCAGTAGACAACCTGTGTCCTCACACTGATCAGTGATTTAAAAGTTCCCTTTACTGGTAGCTCAGTCGGGCTGAGTATACAGATTCATTGTGGGGCCCTATAGAAAGAAGTCTGTGTGCGTTGATGCTGGAATGTATGTCACAGCGAGGGCCAGGCCCCAGGCTGTGTGCTCAGTGAGAAAGCCTGGTGCAGAACCAAGTGTAGCAGTGGGTCTCAACCCTCCTAAGGCTGCACGACCCTTTAATACAGTTCCTTATGCTGTGGTGACACCTGCCCCCCCCACCACAAAATTATGTCACTGCTGCATTACAACTGTAATTCTGCTACTGCTATGGACCGGGACATAAACATCTGATATGCAGGATATCTGCTGTGTGACCCTTAAAGGGATCACAACCAACATTAGTGAGAACTGTTAATGTGTAGCCTGTGGTCATTCATCTCCAAACACAAGATATACCTGTCCAAGGCTGGGATCCTATGTGCATAGATGGTGTCTGATAGCTACCCAGGGGGCCACACTTGAAAACTTGGCCGTGTATAGCACTTTTTTCATTTTATCATTACATTATATTTACTTACCTTTTATTAGTTAAATTTTTTTTACACGTATGTGTGCATGTGTATGCACACACGGCCGCATGTGTGGAGGTCAGAGGACAACTTGTGGGAGGAGGTTTTCTTTTCGCCACATGGCTCTGGGGTATGGAGCTCATGTCATCAGGGTTGGTGGCAGCATCTTTTTTTTTTTTTTTGGTTTTTTCGAGCCTGGAACTCACTTTGTAGACCAGGCTGGCCTTGAACTCAGAAATCCACCTGCCTCTGCCTCCCGAGTGCTGGGATTAAAGGCGTGCGCCACCACGCCCAGCTTGGTGGCAGCATCTTTATCCAGAGCCATCATGCCAACCCAACAGTACTTATCTCAAAAGTATATAGCAAGTGGACCATGTTGGAGGCTAAGGCAGGAGACTTGTGAGTTCAAGGTCAGCCTGGGCTACTTAGAGCATACCAGGCACCTTGAGTAAGTAATGGGACCCTGGGTCTAAAAACCAAAATTAAGAAGTGGACAGTCGGGCAGCTGTGACACACGCCTTTAAATCCCAGCACTCAGGAGGCAGAGGCAGGCAGATCTGTGTTGGACTCTGAGGCCATCCTGGTCTACAGAGTGAGTTCCAGAACTGCCAAGGCTAGACAGAGAAACCTTACCTCGAAAAGG
Organism: Mus pahari; assembly: GCF_900095145.1. Taxonomy (NCBI): domain Eukaryota; kingdom Metazoa; phylum Chordata; class Mammalia; order Rodentia; family Muridae; genus Mus; species Mus pahari. Next base: position 18,870,568 of record NC_034609.1, on the reverse strand, counting down.
CAAACAAGCAAACAAAAAGAATTCTTTTCAAATGAATAAAAATGTTGGGCAGTGGGGAATTACACAGTGTGTGCCTATGTCCAAAGCTGTGAGTGAGGGATCGGATGTCTGTCAGGCCCAGAGAGGCAAGATACTTTCCTCAGGTCACACAGCAGTGAGGGGTAGCTGTGAGTTTGGGATTACTGGCTGGGAACCCTGGGAGTTTTTCCTTGTTATCTGCCAGCAGAAGGTGGCCTCTGCTTCAGGAAGGGGCAATTCACATTTGCAAAGACTTCCTGCTCATCAGACAGTTGCCCTCTCTCCAGCCGTGGTGGCTTGACGACTATGCCCACCATTCTCTTAGGGGCTGCCGTGAACCCAGGCGGAGGCTGTTTTCCTTGGCAGCGTGAACCAGCCCTCACACTGAGGCTTTTTTGCTGCTGGGCAGGGTGAACTTCTTTTGTTTGCTCAGGGAGGGAAGGCAGGGTGACACACCATGATCTCCAAGTGAGGACAAGGCTAAAGGTCAGGAGGGGCCCCATCAAGTAGGCTACCAAGTCCCAGGCTTGGGCCAGCTCTGCAGCTCAGCCTTGACTATAGCCTGGGTGATCTCAGACACTGGATGAACTCTTTTCTTCTGCCAGCCTGGGCCTTGGGGGTGGGGGGTAGGGATGGGGGTGGGGGTTGACACCACTCTTCCTGAGAGTGGAGATGGGAGAGATATGCTCAGGCCACACTCTGGGAATGAGGAAGGCCTTGCCCTCCCCCCCCCCCCCGCCTGGGTGTGCAGCTAGATCTGTAGGTTTTCCAGGGCTAAGAGAGTCATAGGCTGTGGTTGCTCCACAGCTCTGGCATCCCAGACTGTAATATTTCCTCAAGTGCCCCTACCTCACAGCAGTCAGTGCTAAGAGAAAGGAGGTCTACCCCTGGGCTGTCTAGCACCCCTCATATGAATGTCCTTAGGTCAGATCCTCATCTTTTACAAAGAGCTTCCGGTTTTCCTTCTGTGAATTGGACTGAGTGCTTCTCTTGGGAGAAAGTCGGGCCCCGAGAGAGGAAGGCCCAGGAAGTAAGGGGGCTTGGGCTACTGGATGCCAGGCTATGACTGAAGCTGTACATTCAAGAGCTCTACCCTGGCCTTCACAAGCAGAATAAAAACATCCTGAGATGTTCTTCATGGCTGGAGGCCATCCTACGACTGAGGAGACCCAAGCAGACACTATGGGGACCCCTGGGGAAGAGCAAGGAGTGGGGCATAGATGGGCTCTGTATGTTTCTGGAACCCTTTCAGGCATTTTGCCACTTGTTGGGGTGCCAGAAAAAATGGAGGGAGGGGTAGGAGTCACAGTCCCCACACCTCACGCACCAGGAGATGATGACCGGAAGGAGACCTGCGTCGTCTGTTCTACAGGCAGCATGGAGTTATGTAGGAAGTACTATGAGCTCATTCTGGATAGATTTTCGTACTAAATAGCAATAATAACAATAATACATTTAATTATTTATTAGTGATGTTATTACTGAACTAGGACAAGGTGTTGTGTACTACAGTCTGGCTTCAGACTTGTGGCAACCCTCAGGCTTTTGCCTCCCAAGTGCCAGGATTACAGATCTGGACCACTAACACGGCAGGGAAGTTTTTTCTAAACTACTGGGGACACCCAGGGACCATGTGGTTGAAGAAATTTCAGGTCTGTATTGGCTCAGCCATCAGCATGCGTGTGTGTGTGTGTGTGTGTGTGTGTGTGTGTGTATGCGCGCGCGCGCACTCTTGTACTTCTGGGATTTAAACGCTCTCTTCTGAGACCCAGGACTTGCAAATAGCATGGGAAAACTGCATTTGGATTACTGTGATGCTGGCCAAGGCCTGGGTGGACTGCAGGCCAGACCCAGCTGCCCATCACCCTGCTTGCTCTCTTCCTCAGACTTGAAACAGCCCAGCACAGAACTGGTCCTGGGAGAGAATGCACTGGCTTGAGTAACTCTGGTTCCTCGTGTGTGTCTGTTTCAGATAGAGAAAGGGACAGCTTGGTGGCTTTGGGCTTCCTGGAGATCTGGACATGGTGTACCTCCTACCACCCCATGTTCTAAAATATTTCACATCCAGTGCTGGAATTCCAAGGTGCCTCCCCAGAGAGGGATGGTGTGTGGTGGTGGTATGGCCAGCTCAGGCGCCTGGAGCCTGTGTCTCTTGCCCCTTTGTCTCCTGTGACACAATGGGTGACTTCTTATCCCCATAAAGTCCCTTTCAGTGTAGGGAGAAGGGCCAGGATGGGGGTGGAGGTTGGGCTAGGCCAGGCTATGCTAGGCCAACTTCTGCGTGCCCTCAGCTGCCTAGCTGTGCCCTGAGTGAGGGGAGACCCTGGGAAGGGTCATGTGGCCACCCCGGGCCTCAGTTTCCTGGTAGTATAGTGGAGGAGCAGTCACGGAGGGCCGTGAAAGACTTGGCATCACTGCCCCATGCCAGAGGGTCCGTGCCCATTTTTTCTCTCTCCATGGTCTGTGTCCACTTTCATCCTTTCTAAAACATTTAGCTTAATTGCTAACATTCAAACACTGAAGATGTCACACCAAGAACGAACAATTTGTAACATCCCTTCAGGGCTTTGCGGTACTTATGGGAGTGACTGGCCAGAGCCCTTGCCAGATGTACACAGTTCTACCCACAGCCCTTATCGCCCCAGGACTGGGTTTTCACCAGCAACGCGCGCTTCTATTCCAGAGGCCTGGCTCAGCTCCTTCTACAACCTGTAAAGCCTGTCTAGGAACCTTAGTGTCAACTTCTAGGCGGAGTTGCTTCCCCTTCCTGGAAGCTCCCTCACTCCCTTCTGGCTTTCCAGAACTACCCCACATAACCACACCCTCCTTGTTACGGGCCCGGGCACACCTGTAGGGTAACCAGGTTAAGCGTTAAAACTCAATCATGTGCCCCAGATGAGGCCATAGATTGGAAAGGTTAGGTGAGTCCCCCCCACCCCACCCCAAGACCCTACAGTGAGTCGACTTTGGTCTGACAATATCTAGTACTCAGGGGTAAATGGACTCGGAGGTCAAGGTTACCCAGAATGCCAGAGGTAGAGTTTCATCTGTCCCCTAGAGTTCCACATGGCTCTCTCTGCCCCCACCTTCAGTTCCCTAATCCTTATAACATGCAACTTTACCAGTGAGATCTTTCTCTGCCCTTTCCCCCTTCTGGAACCCCTCCCCACTGGAATTTATCCCCAGAGCACATATATATCGTGCGCATGCATATTTGGCCAGTTTGTGCTTCTGATCTGGCCCAACCTGCTGATGTGGGAGCACCTTGAAGGTGCAGAGCCCTGACACAGAAGTGCTACAGTAGAGGGTTATGAAGAGAGGCACCCAGGGACAGGGCACGCTGGAGGGATGTGTGAGCTACATGAGACATGTTCTGGACATGGAGTTCTGGTCAAGGGATCAGGGAGTAGAATTAAGGACTTTGGCCTCATTCTCTGCTCCCCACTACCTGCTGCCTTTTGCTACCCCCAAGAGTGGTGCTCCCCAATCTGCTAGGTGGCGATCTGAGACAGGTGCGTTTCAGTGAGTCATAGGAGGTCCTGAACCTTCCAGAACCTCCCTCCCAGGACCACACAGGTCAGTCAAGGGGTCAGCAAAATACCCAGGCTGATGGCTTAGGGACCCGGAGAAACCTGTTTGTTGGGTTCTAATAAAGGACCAGACCTTCCTTGTTCTAGGACAGAAACCAAGTCAGCTTCCTAGGCGTGGGGCCAAGCTCCACAGCCCAAAAGGAACATAAATCTACCCCCACCTATCTCGTGCTTTATCTCTGTGTTTGCTGATCTGGAAATCTGGGGTGGAGTGGGACAGGGTGGGGACACGTATTCCTACAGCCCTACCCTGGGAGGGGACTGACACATTTTGCTTTATCCATCCCTCAGCAACTCCTTTCCTATTGCTCAGGCAGAGCGGGCTAATCCCCCTTTTATCTCCAGTGTACTGTACAGTTTGTGGAAACTTGGCAAGACAGCCTGGAGAGAGGGTAATTGGGAGATCGCTGTTCTAGGCCAGGGAGCCTCCACTCGGCGCCTACCTGGTGACCCCTCTGCTGAAGCCTGTGAGTGACAGCATTGCAGGTGGGCATGGATGTGAACATGCACCGGCCTTTTCTGGATTGTCATTTGGATGCCCTTTCTAACTTCCTTTCAGATAGTAGGAAACAGCCAACCCAGTGGTGGGGTTGGGGACCTGGAAGATACTTCACATAAGAGTTGACAGCCCTTAGGTGCGCCCCCCCCCCCCCCGCCACCAAACCTTCCCATGTCTCACCTGAGAAACTGTGAGAGATGTTATTCCAAGAGTCTTCATTCCTCTGACAGAAATGACCTCCCCAAGCTCTGGGGGTTCATGACCTTTCTAGTGTGTCTCTTCCAGGCATGGTGATTTGGGGTGGGGAGTAAAGGGTGTGTCAGGGCCAGGTGTGGTGCCACATGCCTGTGGTGTAGTACTTGAGGAGCAGAAGTCTGAGTTCAAGGTCAGGCTGGAAGGATGAGACTGTGCCAAGAAAGAGGGGGAGGGGTGAGGAGGGAAGGAGAGAGGGAGGGTAGGGGAAAGTGTGTGTGTGTGTGTGTGTGTGTGTGTGTGTGTTTGTGTGTGTGTGTGTGTGGTGTCTGTGTAGGCACGGGCATGGCATGCCAGAGTGTTCATGTGGAGGTCAGAGGACAACTTTCAGGAGTTCCCTCCTGCCACATAGGCTCTAGAGCTCTAACTCAGGTCATCAGATTTTGTGGCAAGGCCTTCACCTGCGGAGCCATCTCCCCCTGGCCGCTGAGTTGTAATGAAATGAGGGTTTCCCAATTTGGCATTGTTACCACAGTTTAGGAAGGCCCTGCTACACTGCCCCATCTTTGTCACAGCAAAGTGGGCACAGGGGTCAAACCCTGGGCATGCTTGGGAGGGTCAGAGGCAAGAGCAGATGGAGGGGTGTTATGTGACATGGGGTGTCTGGGGGCTCACCTTAGCTGGGGAGTGCAGGTATAGAGCCTGCTTTGACTGGGGCATTGCTGGGTTCCTAGGCCTGCTCAGCTACAGGGTCCCTGTCCTTACACGGCAAGTGTATATTCCAAACCAAAGTTCCCAGGGAACTTGCCAGTGGCCTGTGAGCAGAGTGGGTTGGCCAGGGGATGGGAACTTGTTTCCAAAGACCAGCATCCTGAGGCCAGCCAGCTCTGCTCCTAAGATCTGACTGAAAGTGGTCTCACCCTTGGACTGGGGCCACCGGCTTCCACGCTGTGCAGGCAGAGGCAGGAACGGTCCCTCTGTGAATATCAACACAGGCTTTCTCCAGAGCCACAGTAGACTTCTACACCCATGGTGGCTGCTGGGTTCCAGATAAGAGGAGAGTGGGTATCCCCCAACCTTGACAGAGATCCTTGGCCAGCAAAGAAGAGGCTGGGGAGTCCCAGGACAGCCACGGGGTTGTGCTACCCTTGGGTCATCCCCAGGGTCCTTGGGCTGTGCCCGTGCAAGAAGTCTGTGTGTAGAACCATCTGAGTTTGGTGCTTTGTGGCAGGACTCTGTGGGGGTGGGGGTGGGGTTGGGAGGGGGATTGTAGAAATTTACACAAGGCTGACCGTCGCTCTCAAGTGTAAAACTGTGCTTACTTTGAGAAGCTGTCTGAGGTGGGTGTGGTCTCTGCACTGTTACAAATGAGGTAAGGAAGCACTACGCAGTTGTGCAGGTGGAAGAGGAACGGGTTTTAAACAAAGCCCATGCCTTTAGGTTCAACACACTCAGTCGGGGATTTGGGGATACCTGGCTACTCTACCCACCAAGCTTCCTGGTGTGGTTTACCATATCTATCTATCTATCTATCTATCTATCTATCTATCTATCTATCTATCTATCTTTACTTATTTTATATACGTGAGTACACTGTTGCTCTCTTCAGACGCACCTGAAGAGGGCATCAGATCCCCGTTACAGATGGTTGTGAGCCACCATGTGGTTGCTGAGAATTGAACTCAGGACCTCTGGAAGAGAGTAGTCAGTGTTCTTAGCCACCGAGCCATCTCTCCACTACTCCACCCACCCACCCACCCCCTTTTATTTTGAGACAGGGTTTTCTTTTGAGCGGGGGGCTCACATGGGCAAGACTGGCCTATGGCTCATGTTGGCCTTGAACTCATTCAGGTTCTCTTTTTTCTTCCAGTGTTGGGATTACAAGTATCAGCCTCCATGACTAGCTTCCAGCATTTTGTTTTGTTTTGTTTTGTTTTGTTTTGTTTTGTTTTGTTTCTGCACCTGTGGCAAAGTGGAGACCCTAGAATGCTGTGGGCAGTACTGGTATAAGGAGCATACACTCTATGGGAGAGATGCTGTTCCTACCTTGAGTGGTACTATCTGAGGACCTGGGTGTCTTAGGGTTTTACTGCTGTGAACAGACACCATGACCAAGGCAAGTCTTATAAAGGACAACATTTAATTGGGGCTGGCTTACAGGTTCAGAGGTTTAGTCCAGTATCATCATGGCGGGAACAGAGGCAGCAACGAGGCAGGCATGGTTCAGGAGGAGCAGAGAGTTCATCTTCATCTGAAGGCTGCTAGCAGAATGCTGTCTTCAAGGCAGCTAGAATGTGAGACTTATAACCCACACCCACAGTGACACCCTACTCCAACAGGGCCATACCTTCTAATCCTGTCACTCCCTGGGCTCAGCATATATAAACCAGCATCACACCGGGGAAGTCTTTTGTCACACAGCATGATGGCAATTGAAAGGGGGGAAGAGAGGCCAAACAAGATCCCCAGCACAGATGTGAACAACAGGAGGCAAGTTAAGATTTCTTTGAAGAAGCTGTTTTTAATTGTGCGTGCATGTGGGCATGTTCCATGCCACAGTGAACACAAAAAGGTTGGAGGACCTCTGATAGTCACTTTTCTCCTTACACCCGAGTTCCAGAATTGAATTCCATTTGTCAGGCTTGTGGCAAACGTTTTACCCTCTTAGCCATCTTGTCAGCCTAAACTTTTTGAGTTAACAAGAAAGGGGACCAAGGCCCGAGCCTCTGGCTGGAGCTGTGCGGCTCTGAGAAACTCCCCTTTATTTTTCCACAGGTGCTGGGGCTGCTGGTGTGGGCCCTGATTGCTGACACCCCATACCATCTGTATCCTGCCTATGGCTGGGTCATGTTTGTCGCTGTCTTCCTCTGGCTGGTGACAATCGTCTTCTTCATCATCTACCTGTTTCAACTGCACACAAAGTTGTACATGGTGCCCTGGCCGTTGGTGGTGAGTTTGGGGCAGGGGCTATGTGGCTCCAGGCTGAGTCCTTGTCTGTGAATGGCTAGGACGGGACCTCTTGACCTTCCATAAATGTGAAATGGAGGGAGGGTGGGAGGGTGGAGCTGGGGTGGAAAGGTATGTTAATGATGGAAGTGGGGTGTTTGACTTGGTCCTGGGAAGGGAGCTGCATCGAGGGGCTATTGACCAACTCTGCAGATATCCTCGGGGATCTTGGGATATTGTTCTTTCTTGAGGGGGGGAATCAGAATTTTGAGCTAAGAGGTCTGGGTTTGTCAGTGAAAGCTGCCTCCAGGAGGCCCTGGCACTCTGGAGAGAATGGGTTCCCCAGGTTTGTCTCAGGCCAGGCTCCTCTGGCTGGGTTTTTTTTTCTGGAACCCAGAAAACACATGCAGCTGGGTCTGAGCCTTTTAATGAGCACAGAGGCGCATGATTGTAAGGCAGGCGAGGCTGGAACTAGGCAGTGATTGTTTACAATTCAATGCCTGTTTAGCGAGAGGAAACGTGAGTCATGCCAAGACAGAATGGGTTTGTTAGATCCTTGTCTCGTTAGCCAGAGCCGGGCAGGGTATGCAGTGGTCGCTGTACTTGGGGACAAGATTTGGGATTGAGGTGGCGTTGGCTGGACTCCTGGCTAAGGGTCTAGCCCCCTTCTGAATATCCCGAGCCCCTAAAGAAGAATTCCACAAGGCTGGAGGCCTCTGTCTCTGAGGCAAGGCTGGCAGCACAGCACCAGTGATCAAGTGAAGGAGGCCAGCTGGGGGCTGTGTCTGGTGCTGCTGGGCTGAGCTGGGAGAGGAACTGGGTGATGAGCCTTCTCAACTCTGAGTTGGAGACTGCCAACCCTTGAAAGGGCCAGATGAGATGGACTAGTGAACTGGGCCAGGAAGGTTCCAGAAACCTAACAAGTACCTGGCCCTGAGCAGCTGCTGCCTCTGCCCAGCTTCAACCTTGAGAGGATGTGGCCCACTGGTGCCAAAGCCTGGAGGTATTTTGTTTGTTGTACTGATGGTGCTAGGGATCAAAACCAGGTCCTCTTGAATTCAGAGCAAATGCTTTACACTGAGATACATGCCCAGCCCTGAGGTTAGCTTTTTGCTTTGTTTTTTTTTTGATGCAGTTTTGATGTGTAGGCCAGACTGACCTGGAATCCATGTCTTCCTGTCTTTGTGTCTGACATGCTGGCTCCTGTAAGCTACTTTGCCCAGCTTTGCGGGTGTTTTGAGCTAGGTTTTCTCAATCACCCTGGCTGTCCTGGAACTCACTAGTCCAGGCTGGCCTCAAACTCAGAGATCAGCCTGCCTCTACCTCCCGTGTGCTGGGATCAAAGGTGTGAGCCACAACTACTCATCTTAATTGATGTTTTGAGACAGCATCTCACTATATGCACCAACTTAGCCTCGGATTTGGGATCCTTCTGCCTCTGCCTCTTGAGATGCTGGGGTTACAGGTGTGTACCACAATGTCCAGAAGCCTCAAACGTGTAATATGAAATTTTCAAGTTGTCACGTGAAATCTAATTTTAAATGTTGGCAATTAAAGAAAAATGTATAGCACAATAAATGGCTGGAGACCAGTTTGAAGACAAGAGGCACCCACTGGGGGTATGGAACAGGCCCCACAGCCAGCTGAAGGCTCACATCCAGTCTTCTTGGTGCCTTGTATAGATTCCCTAGGACCCTGGCCCTGGTATTTGCCCTTGAGTTTAGGATAGTATAAGGGAGCCATAGATGTCTCCCACTGGTGGGCAGCGGGATGTGAGGGCCAGGCACAAGACCAAGTGCTGATGTGGTCATAGGGAGGGCATGGGCATGGCATGTGCCACACAAGAGATGGTACTTCTTTAGCTGGTTAGAGGCAAGTGGCTCGTTGTGGTGGCACCGACCCGCCCCCAACACTCCAAGCCTTCCCGCCAGGGCTTCAAGGTGGTGATGTTCCCCGTGGATGCTAATGCCTCTCGCCCTTCCCCCTACAGTTACTGATCTTTTTTGTTGCTGCCACCGTTCTCTACATTACTGCCTTTATCGCCTGCGCGGCGGCGGTCGATCTGACATCCCTGAGGGGCTCCCGGCCATATAACCAGCGCTCAGCTGCCTCTGTAAGTATGTCCCAGGGCTCCAGCCTTCTGCAGGGGATCCAGTCCAGGCCTCTGTGAACTCACAGGCTCCTGTCTGAGCTGTCACTGGCTGGATGCTCAGTGGGCCTCCTTCCTTAGTGAACAGCAGAACTCAAGGGGACCCGAATGCTTGGGATCCACTGTGGACACTGTCACATGTCACCTCAGGCTGGCTGTCATCACCAGACATCCCATCTACATTTCTTTTTTTACTAGTATTCTCTTATAAAAAGTCCAAACTTGGGCTGTCAGATAGCCATTCATACTCCATCCACAAGGCCCTGTTCATGTCTAAAGGCATAGGCTATGGGTTCTTTTTTAGACAAGGAAACTGGAGTTGTGGTCATGTCCAGGACAGGACAGCCCACGTGTGGTGTCTTCCCTCTTCCTGGTGAGAGTAGTTTAAAATTAGTGAACTCCATCTTGGGAATGGAGACCCAAGCCTCTGAAAGCACATGCCACATAGAGTACAGACTGGTTCAGAACACTCCTGGGGGCTGTGAGTATTGTTACTGGTTGGTTTTGTTCGTTTGTTTTCAATTCTGGGCCTGGAACCACGGGGCCTTGGGAGGCTGGCCAACAGCTCTACCTGAGCCACATCCCCAGCCCTGAATGTTACTTGTGGACCCTAGGTCCTTTAGGTATATAAAGTTACCCCACAGTCACTCCAGAGTGCTGTGCCTGGCACCATCTGACATGTCTGGCCTGTGTAGTTCTTATCCCTGACCCTTAGAACATAATGCCAGATGTGTGGTATGGGTGGGTGGGCATAGGGGTGTGGCTCCCAGAACAAGTGGCTCTGATTAACCCAAGGGGCTGCTGCTTAAGCTTTCATCCAAAGTCCCTCTGAGGAGACCCACTTGGTCTGGTTTCACTGTCCCCATGTGGTTCCCTGGCTCTCTCTGACTGACCCCCTTGGCCTCTTTTTCTCCCCTGCCAGTTCTTTGCTTGTCTGGTGATGATTGCCTACGGAGTGAGCGCTTTCTTCAGCTTCCAGGCCTGGCGAGGAGTGGGTAGCAATGCGGCCACGAGTCAGATGGCTGGGGGCTACTCCTAAGCCAGCTATGCTGTGGCCTGAGTCATGGTTGGGTCTTAGCACAGGGTCATCCCCTAAGCTTACTGGACTCAAACTCTCCAGCACTCCTGAGGAACTGGCCCATGCTGGCACAGATGGGCTGCCAAGAGCCAGGCATGGGGACATCCTCCCCACCTCCCTTCCTCAGCAGAAGGTGATGGGGGTTGGGGAACTCCTATGGCTCTCTGCCTTGTCATCTGAGAACTTCAATATCGCAGGCTGGGTCACCCTGCTCACCAGCACTAAATGCACTAACAGACCTTCAGCCTCTGACCTGCCACAGTATAAATCTAACAAAAGACAGATTATCTTTGCTCCAGAAGCCAAGCAAGCCCCTAGGCTCTTCTGGTCCCACCGTCCCCTCCCCTGCCCCATGCCAACCTGTCACCTGTAGAGAGATTTTTATAGGAAGAGTTGGGATTTCCAGGACTGGACGATTTCAGTTGGTTTCAAGTTTTTGATGGCAGCAAACTGGCTAGGTCTCCTCCATCACGCGGAGCTCTCCCCTTTGGGAGGTCTAGCATCTGTGCAAGGATTCTTCCGGCCCCCCACCACCCCTGTCCCCTGATTAGGCACAGGGGACTTCTAAGGAGGGACAGAAGGAAGCAGGGCCTTGCCTGGTGAGCTGTCAGGGGGTTAATGATGACTCTTGTTTGGAATTATTATTTTTTACAATTTAAATAAAAATGGAAGCGTCTATTTGGAAAGGTGTTATCATTTGTGGTCTTAGATGTTTGCTAAGGTTTTACTTTTTGGTCCTTTAAGAAGATAGCAACAATTAAGATGAAATCAGAATCAGATACTTGGGTTTTGATACTATTAGAGGGAGGAGATCAAGTTTTAGCTCTTGGTCCCTGCTCACACTTGTCTTGGTGATTGTAAATATTCATAGCATCTACTTTGGATGTTAGGTAATGAAGTCTCCCTGTTCCAGGAGGATGCCCCAGGGAAAGCCAGAGTTTAAGGGAGGACTGGCCCATTGGGGCATAGAGGGAAGTGGAATCCTAGCAAGCCAGAGCTCTCACAGACCCACCAGGTATCTCACAGCCTGACATAATGCCTCATACAATCTCAGAATGCCAGTTTAGGGGAGGCATTCTGGTTCTGCTGATCAGGTAGGGAATAGAAGGCAGCATCCCAGTGATGGGCTACAATGGGCCAGACTCTTAACTTTCTTGCCCTGGGCCAGATGTAACATCATTGGAGGAAGCATATAGGATCTGTCCAAGTTTGTGGACCAACACACCAAATTAGCAAGCTTACATAGAATATTAAACTATTCTTGTAGTCTGCCTGCCTTCTGGGTCTTTTTGTTTTTAAAGATTTATTATTTTTATTTCATGTATATGCAGTGTTTTCCTACGTGTATGTATTTGCACTATATCGGTGTCAGAAGCCAGAAGAGAGCACTGGATTCCCTGAAGCTGGAATTAGTGTGAGTGCTATGAACTGAGCCACTGAGACACCTCTGCAGCCCCTTCGCTGTGCCCGCAGTATTTCCTCTCTGGATTTGCCCACTTCCTTCTTTCTAACCAGGCAGGCTGAGCAGCAAACCTTACTGAGTGCTTTCAGCGTCTGCCTACGGCCCTGACATAGGAGGGGCAGGAAGGGGAAGGTCGCTGAGAGGTGACAGTTACAGAGTTGGCCAGAGAGGGCCTTTGATCTCAAAAGACCAAAGCAACAATAACCGGAGGTCAGTAGTTACATTAAAATGGACAATACACATTAAGTGATTATTCTTGCCAAACACCTCAAATTTTACTTATTTTTACAAAAGTACTAAGTGACACACAGCTACAGAAAAAAACACGGAGCTTAGCTTATATCCCTTAAAGTCAAATGGCCACATGGAAAGTCAGCGCAGAGTCTGTTTACTATAAAAGTTAAAGTCAAAAGTATACATTAGGATTTGAACTGTTTTTTCTTCTTTCTAGAGATGTGACACACATGCTTTCTGTTTGGTGGCAGTCCACCAAAGATGACAGATGACCAGAAATCTGTGTCCTGCTCCTCCTCCCCCCAGGCTGAGCCGGATTCAGGGGAGCATCCACTTAGCAGGAGAGATTGTATGAAAACAAACAGCAGAGTCCCTACCCCCCAATAAAAAAGACCCCAGCTCACTGGCCTACACGAAGGACTGCACACAGCATGCACAGGCACATCCAGCATGCTCTTGTGATAGGACAGCAGACACGCACGCACAGCACACCTCGCAGGCTGTCCTGACAGAGCCGCGGTCCATGTCTAGCACACAGCCTGTTTGTTCTGGTGCCCAGCAGGGAGCACCCGTCGGAAAGCAGGTTTGCACTCACAACACTCACAGCTACAAAGCACACAGCATATAATACTTTGATCTTTAAGTGGTTGATCATGGGCATCCCAAGATCATACTCACTAGGTTAGCCTGAGTTTTCATCTATAAAAATAAGTTTCTTAAAAATAATGCTTAGAGAGAACAGTGGGGCTACATCGAGACCAGCAGGACTCACTGGTGAAAGGACTGCTAACGTAAGGTTGGGAGTTCATTTTCACTTGTGGGTAGAGGGCAGCTCTCTCAGTGGATCCCCACAGCCAGTCAAGCTGTAATCGCAGGAGACTCAGAAACCAGGACAGGCAGCTGGTCTGTAACTCCCCAGATCAACACGCCCAAACAAAAGCCCCATTGAGGCTGAGGCCTGAAGCGGAAGCGGACCCAGGTGAAAACCATGGGAGAACAAAGACTCACTAAAGCCTGCGGGATGAAGGGCTCACAACAGTGTGGTATCCACACTGTTGACACACTACACTGCTGGAGGACAGCCCCCAGGTGAGGTGGCCAACCCAGGTCTGTGCGCCCGAGGAGCCACTCAGAAGCACCTGGGAGAGGCGTCTGTATGGGGACAGGAGCAGGGAACATAAGGGTTATGGACTAGGGGGGAAGGAGTTTCTGGACAAGGGCCAGCAGGGTCAGTCATGTTTTCTGGGACTCATCAATACTTCACATGGACAAAGGGCTGTGGCACAGTGGGTCTTTGCAGGATACACCTGTCATCATTAGCCCATGTTTCTCGGAGCCTGCTGGCCTGGTGAACTCATGTCAATCACACTGGTTGTGCGAAGGTGGGACCTAGTGCCGCAGGTTGTTCTGGGAAGCTGGCGTAGATGACGACTTACACAGAGAAGTCACAACCAAGCCGCTGCTTAAGTCCAGTCCTCGGCCTTCCTTTTCCTACAGGAGAAAGCAAGAGAACTTCAAGACACCAGGAATGGAGAAAGCTTTCTGGACTCAGGAGGAGCATCTGGGATGGGAGAATGGTGGGGATAGCAGGAAGGTGTGTGAGGTGCCAAGGAGCATACAGAGAGGGGCAAGCAGGTATACAGCAGGTTATTTCCTCTCTCAACTATGGCCCTAGACTTTCTTGGGGGCCGAGAAATGGCTTGGTGGGTAAAATCACTGACTGCTCTTCCAGGGGACCTGGATTTGATTCCCACCATCCTAGCATCCGACTGTCACTAATTGCAGTCCCAGGGGATACTACCTGATATTTCGGCCTCCATGGGCACCAGACATACATGTATGTGGTGCACAGACATACATACAGGTAGACACTTATACACATAAAAAAAATAATAAACTAAATTTAAAAAATATGACTAACTGGGAATGGGCATGGTGCCATGCTTTTAATCCAGGTTCTCAGGCAGTTGAGGCAGGAGGATGTCTGAGCTTGAGGCCAGTTTGGTTTACATAGCTATATAGTAACACTCTGTCTCAATAAATGCATACATAAGTAAACAAGGTGGCTTTTTCTTTTTTAAAGGAGCCTGCATGAAAAGTGACATAAGAGACTTCTTTGTTGGAAGCCCTGAGCCTGTGTCATCAAAACATAGAAAGGTCCTGACCAGAATGGAGCAGCACTACATAGTCTCAAAAGCCACCAAACTCACATGAACCATTATAAGGGGGGCAGGGGACGAAAGACAGAGGAGGCAGGGCAGGTGGTTGTCTCCATAGCGCTGCCCTCTAAACTCTGTGTGGTTCCTTGAGGCTAAGTAGGCAAGCAGCCACAACTTACTGCTCTGTAGTCCAGGAACATCTCCTTGAAAGCCAGAAAATCCGTGAATGTGAGCAGCATGTCAAAGATGTCACCAGCCACCTCATCTTTATGGTGCCTGCAAAAGACAGAGTGTTGGCGTTGTGAATGAACAGGGAGACAGACTCCCTTCAAGATGCACAGGCTAGGCATGGTGGGGCATGTCTATCAGCACCTGGGAGATGGAGGCAGAAGGATCAGGCGTGTGGCCAGCCTTGGCTATAAGAGACCCTGTCCTCCCCCCACCTCATCCCCCCTAAAAGTGGCAGGAGAGAGAGAGCTCAGTGGTCAGAGCACTTGCTGCTCTTGCAGGGCCCCAGGCTTGTTTCTAGAGCACATGGGCACTCACAACTGCTGGTAGCTCAGTTCTAGAGGGTCTAAAACCCTCCTCTGGCCTCTGGAGGATCCTGCATGCACATGGTACACATAACCTCATGCAGGCTCACACACATACATATACATTTAAAAATATCTCAAAAAGCCGCTGGGCAGTGCACTTAGGAGGCAGAGGGAGGCAGATTTCTGAGTTCGAGGCCAGCCTGGTCTACAGTGTGAATTCCAGGACAGCCAGAGATATACAGAGAAACCCTGTCTCGAAAAACAAACAAACAAACAACAACAACAAAAGCCTTGCAAAGGTGTAGAGGGCCTCTCACTCCCACTCAGGACCCAGCCACCCAGTGCTCTCAGTGATGACAAGGAGTGGGGTTTCTTCAGTCTAGGGGAGGAAAATGAGAAGCACAGACCCAGAGTCAGGCTCAACTCACTGCAGCGTGGTTGTGAAGGCCGCCATGTTGAAGCCTGGGATCCGCTCCAGCAACTGCTCTTCAATGTACTTCTCTACCAGGGAGATCTGCAGAAGACAGTGGAGATGGGAAGGGGTGTGTGTGTGATGTAGATGCTCTGCAGTCCTCTGGGAGCCATCTGTCCAGCCCTGTGTTTTCTATTTTACTTATCGTTACTGGGTCCATGATGTATGTGAGTGGGCATGTAGGTGCTACAGTGTGCATGTGGACATCCAAGGACAACTCCTGTGAACCCAGCTCTCTCCCTCCGTCTTTACCCACTGGCTGCTTTGCTGGCACTGTTTTTCCACAGCAGACAAATGGAAGATATCACAGCTGAGGGCAAGAGTATGGTGAAGGCAAACTTGTTTTAAACCAGAAGTTGCAGGCTCACCAACTACTTCATAAAAACCCTCTAGGAATAGCTCCAAGATCTGGCAAGAGAAAAATTATCTAAACCAGATTCTAATCAGCAACCCCCAGGCAGTGCTGGCATCTATAAAAAGTAAACTAACTCCAACTTTTCTTTTTCTTCAAGAAATAATCTTGCTAAACAACCTAAGCTAACTTGAAATTTACTAGGTAGCTCAGGCAGGCTTCCACTTGAAGCCATCCTCCTGCCTCAGCCTCTTGAGTGGCAGGTGGCTACAGGTGCCACCATGCTTTGAAACATTTTTTTATTCTAATTTAAACTTTTTAACAGTATATATTAGTTATACATAACGGATCTAAATTCAGATTTTAAAGAAACCTTAATTTTCCTGGTAGGAGAAACAGAATCTACTTACATATTCATTAAAAATGGGTGTATAGGTGAGTTTATTCTCTTCTGTGTCTTCAAATTCCTGGTAGTACTTGTCCATGAAGTTTCTCTGCAATAACTGGAACTCATCATCTGATACAATTTAGTAAATGTATTTGCAATTTAGTAAAAATTAAAATTTAGTAAAATATATCTAAAATTTAAAATGTTAACCTTTTAAAGTAAGCACTTTGCTGGCTTAAAAGTCTTTGCAACTATTTCATTTTTAGCTTTTGGGATAGGATCTTCATAAATACATATTCTTGGCAGATCTGGAATTGTAGACCAGACTGGCCTTGGACTTGTAGCTATCCTTCCGAGTCTGAGTGCTGGGGTCACAGCTACCCATCACAGCAGGCAGTGCTGGTGCACAGCTTTTTTTTTTTTTTTTTTTTTTAAAG
>NC_034609.1:18838735-18853446 GCF_900095145.1 Mus pahari | reverse complement strand
GGAACTCACTCTGTAAACCAGGCTGGCCTCGAACTCAGAAATCCACCTGCCTCTGCCTCCCAAGTGCTGGGATTAAAGGTGTACGCCACCATGCCCGGCTCACTTATTCATTTTTCTGTGAATGTGTGCACCTGCTTGCCATGGCATAAGGGTGGAGGTCAGAGGGAAACTTGGAGGAGGACCTTTCCGCCTACTGTCCACATACAAGGGCCCTGGACATTGAATTTAGGTTGTCAGGCTTGGCAGCAAGTACTTCACCCACTGAACCATTTTATTGGCCATCCTTATTTATTTTGAGACAGGGTCTCACTGTGTAGCTGAATGGCCTGAAACTTGCTATGTAATTCCAGGCTAGCTGGGAACTCACAGAGATCTTCCTGCATGTTGGAATTAATGCATGTGCCATGGTACCCCTCCAAAGGATGAGTGTGGTTTCTCTCGCTCTACCATGTGCGTCTTACAGATTAAATGTGGCCGTTAGGCTTGTGAGCCATCTTGCTGTCTCCCTTTCTTCTATTTTAATATCATTTTAGCAGAGGTAGTGAAAACTACGTAGTGGGTTAAAGGGTGGGGTCTGTAAGAGGCCAGACTGCCTGGGTTCAAACCCCACCTTAGTCATATACTTTGTATGATCTTGGACAAGTGACTTTATTTCTACAGACCCCAATCTCCCTGCCTGGAGCATAAAGATGACTGTTATGTCTATCATAGGGACTTGTCAGATAAATTCAGAGGAGAGTTTAGGTAGAGAATCACAGCAAACACTCAAGGTCAAGTATTAGGGAATTCTGACAATTCTGAGCCAACTAGCATTTCTACAACTAAAAGGAAATCTTCAAAAGTGACCCAGAGTTAGTTAAGCTCATTTCTCCACGATAGGTGGGATAACAATGGTGGGCAAAACAACTGAGAACTCCTCAGGAGAGGGCTTCTGGTGAGACACAGGATCTAGGGGCTTGGATCCATAGTGCACGTAAAGGTGACTTTTCAGACTAACCTAGATTAAGCCACACTCCAAAACCAAACAACAGGGTCTTCTTCCCATTGCTAGGGAAGCTGATAAGCAGTCCAACTTAGTTGTTTTCTTCCTATCTATTTGTCTTTAACTTTGGATTTACTACTGCCTGCTGGCCACTTAGCAGAATGGAAAGATGCCCTAAGGGATCTGGAAATAGGAACAAGGAATGCAAGGGAACAGGAAGGTAGGGTAGCTCAGGCCTGCAATCCTGGCTCTTGGGAGCCTGAGGCAAGAAGACAGGAAGATCAAGGCTTCCCTGTTAGGCCCTAAAAACAAAACTCTCGACAGCAAACCAACCAATAAAACAACACATCAAGAATATAAAGTGTGCCGGGCAGCGGTGGTCCCTGCACTTGGGAGGCCGAGGCAGGTGGATTTCTGAGTTCGAAGCCAGCATGGTCTACAGAATGAGTTCCAGGACAGCCAGGGCTACACAGAGAAACCCTGTCTCGAAAAAAAAAAAAAAAAAAAAAAAAAAAAAAAAAAAAAAAAAAAAAAGAATATAAAGTGTATTGGCTGGTTTTGTGTGTCAACTTGACACAAACTAGAGTCAACAGAGAAGGAGCCTCAGATAAGGAAATGGCTCCATGAGATCCAGTTGATCCAAGTCATACATAATGGTCCACACCTTTAATTCCAAGAGTATGGATCTCTGAGTTTGAGGCCAGCCTGGTCTACAGAAAGTTCCAGGACAGCCAGGGCTATACAGAGAAACCCTGTCTCAAAAAAACAATATCAAAAACAACCCAAAAACTAAAGAACAACATTCTGGTTTTGTGTGTCCACTTGACACAAGCTGGAGTTATCACAGAGAAAGGAGCTTCAGTTTGGGAAATGCCTCCATGAGATCCAGCTGTAAGGCATTTTCTCAATTAGTGATCAAGGGAAAGGGCACAGCCCATTATGGGTGGTGCCATCCCTGGGCTGGTAGTCTTGGATTCTATAAGAAATCAAGCTGAGCAAGCCAGGGGAAGCAAGCCAGTAAGTAGCATCACCCATGGCCTCTGCATCAGCTCCTGCCTCCAGGTTCCTGCTTTGTGTGAGTTCCTGTCCTGACTTCCTTTGGTGATGAACAGCAATGTGGAAGTGAAGGTGAATACACCCTTTTCCCCCTCAACTTGCTTCTTGGTCATGATGCTTTGTGCAGGAATACAAACCCTAAGACTAACAACAACAACAAAAAAAATGAAGAAATCCAATGAGACTTGGCACCTGTTTCCTGCATGGACAAGTGCTGTATAGGGTTATGGTTTATGTTCTCTTCTATAGCACGAAAATGTTAAAGCTCAAAACGATATAACAACCAAAATTGTTCTTACTGCCTATGTGAAATAAAATTGGTCAATATCACCTGAAGCCTGGCCACAGGCTCTGTCCTATCTGCCAGTTGACTGGTTTCCTAAATTGGTCTCCTCTGAAACCTTCAATCAATGGCTGTTAATTAAAAGTCATGAGAGCTTAGAGGGCAGAGCCAGGACCTGAACTCTCCCATCTTCTTGCCTCCACCCACCTGTGCTGAGACTATAGAGGTGTGTCACACACTAGGTTTGAGGTTCTTTCTTCTTTAAATTACAATTTTACTTATTTTGTAGTAGGCGCATGCCTGCTACAGCCTGTATATGGAAGTCTGAAGACAACTTTAGGGAGCCTGTCCCACCTTGCGGATCCTGGGAATTAAACTAAGGTTGTCAGGCTTGTGGGTGAGTGCCTCTACCCACTGAGCCATCTTGCCAACCCATAGGTTGTTTTTAAAGACAACAAAACTCAGTATGGCTTGCTTACTATTACATTGTGCGGTGTGTTAAAATTTCAGTGTTTTGTGTTTTGAAAATCAATTCTTCAAATATATTTCTCTGCATGCCCCTTATAAGCAGAGGTGTGGGATGTTGTGATGGCTTGGGGGCTGAAGGTACTGCTGTGTAAGACGGGTGACTGGAGATCAACCCTCAGAACTCCCATGAAGGTGGAAGGAGAGAACCAACTCCACGAAGTTGTCCTCTGAGCTCCACATAGCCATAGCGTCCTGGCAACAACCCCACCCATGATCCATCACACATGTAAATGAATACATTAAAAAAATTGTTGTAAAGCAAAAGTCTACTTGACTTAAATCAAGGAATTGACCATAGGAACTAGAGGGGGTACAGGTCACTGAGTAGTGTCGAAACTTACCCATAATAATGTCCTCTAAACATCCAACCACAGCATCAAATTCTGCATCGGAGGCGGAGGAGCTGAAAAAACACATCAGGGTTACGTGCGGGTCCAAATAATTATTTCTCGAGCTGAACTTGTGTTTTCTGTGGGTAAGGGGATTGAACCCAAGGCCTTGCACATACCAGGCAATCACAACAAAGCCCACTAGCATTTTTTAAAATGTAAGCTTCCCAACGTGCTTAAAAATAATAATAGCAAGATGAACCTCCCATCACTCAGTTTCACCAATCAAGGATTATTATCTAGTACAGAAATTAAGAACACAGGAAAACGTCCGTGATGAAAACCGGTACGACAATCACAAAAGCAGCCAACAATTTGGGTAGCTGAGGCTGGTGCGGCACTTCTTCAGACTTCCGCGTTTATTACCCGCGGGATTTACTCACCGCATCCTGGCTCTTAAGGCCACACCTATCTGCTGGTGAGTGTGACCACAGGCGGGAACAGCACCGGCCTAGGGGGTAACTGGATCAGGAGTGGCTTTAGACAGGCGGTGAGGCCGCCGCCAGCCTGGGCAGCTCAAGGCCTCTGGGTTTTTGCTGACGGCCACGGTTGAGGCCAGAGGATTGTGATGGAAGCGCTGGAAATCTGTGACATATGCCCGGGGTGGCCACGGGGAAAAAAACGCCTCGCTAGAGCGGAGCCCCGGCAGGCCAGCCCGCACCCTGGAGGACATCCGCAGGCCGAGGTCGAGCCGCTTCACTTACAAGGACAGCGCGAAGCTCTCTTCTTCTAGGGCGTCCATCGTAGGGGCGCCACAGTCACCGGCCCCGGCCCGCGGCCCTGCCGCCTCCTACCGCGCCCGCCGCCGGGCCGGGCTCCTCTCTGGCCCGCGCGGCTTCAACCGCATCAAGGGCCCACAGAAGGCCGCACCCACGCCCCGCCCGGCGATCGCGCGAGGCCGGGGCTGCGGCTCCTGGCTGGGCCCAGCGCCCGCCGGCCTCTCGCGGGGCCACCCCGCCGGTGTGTTAGGGCAAGCGGAGCTCGCAGCCCCGCCTCCCGTCACTATGGTTACCCGCTGTTCCAGCAGCCAATCACAGCCTCAGGTTCCGGGTCTCACGCAGAAGACTGCAAAAAATGGTGGCGGTCAGTCGACTCTTTTTCTGGATGAAAGAATGGGAGCCAAGAGCCTCGGTTTCTTCACTTTCAATTTAGTAATTGTAAAGATTAGGCAGTTGGAACCGTGTTTTAAGAGCGCTGGAAATAGCCAAATTGCTCGAAAGCCAGTCTCATATTTTGTCCTAGATAATGCAGACGTCTGATTTACTAGTTACTTCTTGGAAATATGGAAGGTTCCATGGCATTAAGTGGATGACTTGTAACTTAATTTGTAATCTTCAAATCAAGAGCAAGAGCAGGGCGTGGTGGCATGCATCTGTAGTCCCAGCATTTGGAAGGTGGAGGTTTAAGGCATTCAAGACCCGCTCAGCTACACTGTTTGCTGCCAGCCAACTCGCAATAAACCCCCCAAAACCGTAAACATTAGGCAGTAAGTGGTTCCTTGGATAATTATGCAGCACAAAAAAGTTGACAACCCCTGAGAGAGATGTAATGAGAAACTGAATAACTGCTTCGGGGAAAGTCACTTCTAAAACTGCCACACCATGAAGACAGGTTTCCTGGGATTGATATCCCTATTTATTTTTTTAAAGCATGCCTCTTTGGTGGTCTGATACCTTTTAGCCAAATGTGTAATACATATCTAGAAAATGTATGGTATGAATTAGGGTTACGTGGCCAATCTGAATCAGACATTTTGGAATGGACATTAAATGCGTGTCCATGTATTAACAGCATCGGGAACCAAGCTGATTTCAGACACTGGAAGATCGGGTAGCCTGGTCAGTGTCAAGTGTAGACAAGTGTGCTGCTTTGTTTTCATCAGCTTGACCTGAGTGACCTGGAAAGAAGGGAACTCAGTTGATTGTGTGTGTGTGTGTGTGTGTCTTTTTTTCAAGACAGGGTTTCTCTGTGTTGCCCAGGCTGTCCTGGAACTCACTCTGTAGATCAAGCTGGCCTTGAACTTAAAGAGACTCACCTGCCTCTGCCTTCCAAGCTCTTGGAATAAAGGCCATGCGCCATCACCTCCTGGTTTTGAATGTGGATTATTTTAATGATTGATGAGGGAAGGCCCAGTCTTCTGTGGGTGGTGCCATATCTGGGCAGGTGTAGGATCTTTGTAAGGAAGTTCAGCATGCTATGGGGAGAACAAGCCTCCAGGTTCCTATCTCAACTTCTCTCAGTTATGGACTGCTGCATGGAAGTGGAAGCAAAATAAACCCTTTCTTCTCACAAACTGGTTTTGATTAGTGTTTTGTCACAGCTCTGATAAGCAAACTAGGACAAGCATCTAAAAATTCTGTTCCATTGAGCACTGGTCAGACAGCTCAGGGCAGACAGCTAAGATCCTATTAGACCCTTTTTCTATATCCCATTTACTTCTGAATATATACATGAACTGCCTGCTGATTCTAAACCATGGATCTAAGGAGAAAAGGAATGAAAATTTTATCTCCACTAGTTACCTATTGCTATCACAACCCCTCCTCTTCCGAGAAACCTAGTGAACTAAAACATTTCATTTACTTACTAACCTGCCTTGGGAGGTCTTGGCAAGAACATCATCTTTTTTCCATTTGGTTGCACTGGAGCTTGAGATGACTTTCACAGAGCTCATGTGGATGGCAGCTTAGCGGTGGCTCATGGCTGGGAGTTGGTGAGGAATGTGGTGGTGGTGGTGGTGGGGGTAGTGGCTTGGGGAAAGGTGTCAGTTCCTCTCCATACAGGCTTTCTGGAGGTGTTTGCGTTTTCTCACACAATGGCAATTGGACTTGAGCAAGTATTCCTGTCAGGCATGATGAAGCATACCTTTCATCCCAGCACTTGGGAGGCAGAGGCAGGTAAGTATGTTTGAGGTCGCTCTGGTCTACAAAGGGAGTTCTAGACCAGCCAGGACTGAGAGACTGTCAAAACAAAAACAATAAAAATTAGCACCCCCCATATTCCAAGAGATAGGGAGCAGAACCCTCAGGTAAAACACTCTACATATAAAATAAAATCTGGGGGGGGGGGGGGAAAAGAGGCTGAAGACATGGCTCATAGGTTGACTACTTCATGTTTTTGAGTTCAGTCCCCAGCACTCTTATCAGGCAGCTCTAGCTCTGGAATTCAAAGCCCTCTTCTTTAAAAAAGAAAAAAAGCTGGGTAGGGTGGCACATGCCTTTAATTTCAGCACTGGGGAGGTAGAGGCAGGAGGATCTCTATTAGTTCAAGGCCTGTCAGGGTTAAATAGTGAGACTCTGTCTAAAGACAAACCAACAGCAAACTAAAATCCTTGCTTTTTTTTCTTTTTCTTCTTTTTTTCGAGACAGGGTTTCTCTGTGTTGCCCTGGCTGTCCTGGAACTCACTTTGTAGACCAGGCTGGCCTCAAACTCAGAAATCCACCTGCCTCTGTCTCCTGAGTGCTGGGAGATTAAAGGCATGCACCACCACGCCCGGCTGCTTTTTTTTCCTTTAATTTTAAAAAATATTACTTTTAGCTTGTATGAGTTTACATGCACAAGGCAGTGCACGGTGCATGAGGACCAGGACAACTTGCAGGAGCTGGTTTTCTCTTTCTCCAGTATGAATATCAGGGCTCAAACTCAGGCCCTTAGGCTTGGTGGCAAATAACCTTTGCCTGCTGACTATCTTATCAATACTTTTTTCATTGAAAAAAAAAACTTAAAAAAATTATTCTATGTTTTGCTTGCATGTATGCCTCTGCAATGGAGTGTTGCCTGAGGAGGCCAGAAGAGGGTGTTGGATAACCTGGATTTGGAGTTACAGATGGTTGTGAGACAAAATGTAGGTGCTGGGGATCAAAGCTGAGTCCTCTGGGAGAACAACCATTGCTTTTTATTGCTGATCCATCTCTCCAGCCCCAGTCTTTTTTTTTTTTTTGGGGGGGGGGCAGAATCTTGAACTTTGTAGCTCAGGCAAGCCTGGAACTCGCAATGTAAACCAGCTATCCTCAAATGCATAACAAATCTCCTGCCCCCAGAATGCTGGGATTATAGGCACAAACTACCATAACTAGCTACATTAAAATTATTTCTGCTGGGTCTAGTGGCACATGCCTTTAGTCTCAGCACTTGGGAGGTAGAGGCGGGCAGATCTAATGAGTTTGAGACCAGCCTGGTCTACATATCTGTTTTAGCACAGCTAGAGCTACATAGTGAGACTCTGACAAACAAAAAACAAAACAGGGCTGGAGAGATGGCTCAGCGGGTAAGAATGTAATATCCAAAATAAATTCAAGACTACCCTGTACCATCCCCCTTCAAAAAGACTTTCCAAACTGTACTAGCAGGCCAAGTACAGAGCCAGATAAAAAGCTGGCTGACTAAACAAATATAGAAACATAGTTTTAATGATCAAAAACAAGATTAACAATTCCCCTGCCCCGCCTTACATTAAAAACCTCAGACAGACAAAATGAGAGGCATCCTATACAAACCAACCAATGTCTAAAAAGGTTATTGGCTACACCAATTAAAATAAGTCAGACCACCCTGGTGCCTATATCTGGCCTTTACAAAGTTATAAAAAGTGTGTTCTCTGTTCTGGGTCTCTCCTCCAGCCTGCATGCTGAGAGGGGGTTCCTCAACATGTTGTATAAGTAAAATCTTCATGCATTTTGCAACGATGACGGTCTCTGTAGTTTTTGTGTGAGTGAGGGTCTTTTGACAAGCTACAACAAGAACACGGAGGTCCTGAGTTCAAATCCCAGCAACCACACGGTGGCTCACAACCATCCGTAATATCTGATACCCTTTTCTGGTGTGTCTGAAGACAGCTACAGTATACTTACATATAATAAATCTTTAAACAAACAGACAAAATAAACGAAACAAAACAACCCCCCCAAACTATTTCTGTCCAGTGTGGTGGTCCATAGCTTTAATTTTAGAACTGGGTGGCAGAGGGATCTCTGTGAGTACTATGCCAGTCTGGTCTACATAGCCAGTTCCAGGACAGGCCAATAGGAACTTCACAGTGAGACCATGCCTCGAAAACAAAAATCAACAACAGTAACACATAATTTCCTAAGTGAATAGGCAATTGTACAAGATAAAGAGTGGACAGCCTTGGAAAGAGCTGGTTTTCAAGATACAAATTCAAGATGGTTAAAATCATAAAAATCATTTCTTACTGCAGTAGTTATTTCTATTTCTGTGACTCAATCATTATTTCCTGGAACTGCAAATAGCACCCTGATTTTTTTCCTTTTCATGCTTTACATTATTCAAAAGATGTCAAAAAAAAAAAAAAAGAAAGAAAAAAGAAAAGAAAAGAAAGAAAGGAAAGAAAAGAAAAAGACAAAGAAAGGAAAATAAAAGGATAGGAGGAGAGATTGGTTGATCTTCTAGAGGACCTGGGTTCAATTACCAGCACTCACGTAGCAGTTCACAACTGTTTTAACTCCAGTTCTAGGGCATCTGATACCCTCACATAGACATATGCAGGCAGGACACCAATACACATAAAAATAAATAAAAAAAATTATTTAAGTTGGGTAGTGGTGGTGGCTCATATCTTTCTTTAATCCTAGCACTTGGGAGGCAGATGCAGGCGGGTCTCTGAGTTTAAGGACAGCCTGGTCTACAAAAGTGAGTTCTAGGATAGCCAGGGCCACACAGAGAAACCCTGTCTCAAAACACTAAAACCAACCAACCAACCAACCAACCAACCAACCAACCAACCAACCAAGGCCAAACCCCAAATAATAGTAAATATTTTTCTTGCTGAAACTCTAAAAATTTCTCCAACAAATTTCTGGGAAAATGCTGAAATTTATTTGTTTTGTTTTGTTTTTTCCCCTCTGATAGCAATGCACTGTTAAATAAATAAAATAAAATAAAATAAAAAAGTCGTTTTCTCATAAAGCAGTTATAGTCAGCACAGGGTGGCTCTACTGTGTCTCCATTCGGCTTGCCACCTTTTATACGTGCAGTGTGCTTCCTTTTAAAGCAGTTTCAAGATGAACTTGCTTTCACCCTGAATGTTTTAATGAGTTCACTGCTGAAGCTGTTTGATAGTCCCAAAGTTAAAAAAAATAAAAAAAAAAAATGGAAAAGCAGGACACCTTAGGAACAAAGTTCAAGAGGCGACTTCTAGAAATCTGGCACATTCCTTCCTGCAGTCACTTAACTCCCGTTAGACTTTCTGCTTCCCGAGCTATTCTTTTATTCTCCAAATGGAGGGCAGAGTCATCCTCTAAGAACACTATCCAGGCACTTCCAAGGTTCATAAACACCCTCTTGACTTTTTCTATTGTATTTAGGAGGAAATACAAGCTCCTTACCTGGGCTTCATGAGCAGTCCCTGACCTCCAGCAGCAGAGCAAGTTCCTCTCACCATGTCTTCCCTGAACCAGCTTTCTTCCTTAGTGAGGACCTCTGTCCACAGCACTATACCCACCTAGGCACCCAGTACTAGTAATCTCTCTTCAGTCCCTTCTGTCCGGTACGACCTTATGTTTCCCTTAGTTTTCTTCTGACAACTTCCCCTACCTGTACGGTAGCCAAATATCTAAAGTAGCTCTCCCTAATTCTCTCCATAACTCTATGCTTATGTTCATGGCAGCATATTCTTTTCCTTCTTGGCATTAGCAAATTGTTGCAGTACATAGAAATTACACTACTTCTTCCTGCGGCTACTCCATAAGCAGACATGTCACACAGGCAAGTGCCAGTACCTATTATAGCTACTCAGTGAAGAGCTGCTAGATGGACATTAAACAAGATCTCTTTGTAGTTTTGGGTGGCTTGGAGCTCTCTGTGATTGGCCTGCTTCTGCCTTCCTGGTGCTGGGACTAAAAGCATGTTGGGGATTGGTTCTAATGCTTTGAATTGACTCAGCCCCCCAAATCAGGAATCTTCATGCCCAAATGCTGAAGGACCTTGTCCCCCAATTGTTTTTGATTGATCAATAGTCAATGGCTGGGCAGGTAGACTGAGGCAGGACCTTTAGATTTGTACAGGTTAGGAACTGGGAGAAAGGAAGGAGAGAAATCACCATGTCTTGGAGGAAGAAAGTTCAGATTTAGAGCCGAAGCAAATTCATCCAAATTGTAGGTAGAAAGGGAAAGCAGTGCTATGGGAGGGGCTGCTCAGAAGGTAACAGGGCAGCAAAGATAAAACATGGATTTAGAAGGTGTTAAACCAGTAGTCCTGGAGGGAGATATATGCTAGCTGGGCAGAGGATGAGAACTGCCTAGCCGCGTGCGTGTGCGTGTGTACGTGCGTGTGCGTGTGTCTTTCATTTGAGAATCAAGACAGCTCTTGGGCGGGTGACCCACTGGGAACACAAATCGGTATAGCTAATTCGCTGCTATACACCATGCCTAGCTAAACTTAACTTTTTCTTTGAGGTGCCAGGAAAGGAGCACAGGGCCTTGAGCATGCCAGACAGTAATCTACCACTGAGCTAAAGATCCAGGGATATACAGCCCGGACTATTCTGGAATTCACTATATAGTAGCCTAGGCTGGCTGAAAATTCATTCATGTAAATCTTCCAGTCTCAGCCTTCTGAGAGCTGGTATTAGGTCCAACTTTTCTTCCTTACTTCTTATACTTGATTCTCTCCTACCCCG
Source organism: Mus pahari (assembly GCF_900095145.1). NCBI lineage: Eukaryota > Metazoa > Chordata > Mammalia > Rodentia > Muridae > Mus > Mus pahari. Next base: position 18,842,572 of record NC_034609.1, on the reverse strand, counting down.
AGGAGTAGGAGCTTTAGTAGAAGACACCAATGAGAGCTGTGAAATCTTAAGAGTAAAAAATGCAACAGATATTTTATTCTTCAATGCAAATTACTGCATTCACCACAAGCTGAAAGAACACATAACTATATCTGTATATATACTTAATATATATATCTATATATTTGGATTTATGGAAGACCAGAGAGACACAAGGAAACCCCAGCACCCCAACACATACAGCCAGGAAGGAGATCGCCTCCGTAGTACGACGGGTTTAATGAACCACAAACAAGAAAGAGGGAAAGGAAGGAAAAAGGATGTGCAGTGAGTTTAAAACACTGTAAAACTCAGAAGACATCTACTGTTCAAGTATAAACTCAGTAAGTAAGGACTTGGCATAAATTGAAAGGCAGTTGCTGAGGTACACCATTATGAAATAAGTCTTAAAAATTTACAATTCTACCTTCCAATTTTTTTTTTCTGTGAGAAAAAGTGGACTCTTGAAGGCCTTCACCAGAGACCCTGAGAGGGATACAAAACACTTTTGATGAAGACAGAGTCAACAATTCATGATTGAACTTGCTATTCAAAAACATGTATTTATTTAAAACAATAGAATATGTGTTCTCAGACTGTTTTCTAGAGATTGCTAATTGAAGAGTTTCAAAGTATATTACTTCCCAAAACAATACTGATTAAAAAATTTTAAAAAACAAAACAAAACAAAAAAACCTGATTTGATGGTACCTCAAAGATACACTAACTACCAATTTTCTCCAGTCTAACAATGCAATTGGTTTAAGAGCTCCTCCTGCATTGGTAAAACATTTTCCTCACAAAACGTGGGTACTGAAACTGGATAGAAACACCATGAATGACAATACCACCAATTTTCTGTAGTTTAAAAAAACTAGAATGTTCTTTGGAATCACTGAAATATAAAAAAAACTGGGTTTCATTGTTGTTCTTTTCCCTACAGTCTGTGCACCTTCTTTCAGGATCTTCGTGCTGTTTGTAGTAATGACCTGTGTGATCTACGCGACGCTACGTTTATAGATTCAAGTCTTGCAGTGCAATATCCAAGCTTACCACACCGGCGTTCTCTGACCAGTGATACTTAACCCAGACACGCTGTCAATTACTTCTCCAAAATGACTTCACCCCAAAATAAAAACTGTAGACTAAGACACAAAACACTTGTGTTAAACAATCAAATGAACCCAACATGAAGAATTCCGGTGTGGTTTCAGTATTCAGGAGTCCCTGGCCACCTGTTATTTTTCATGGAAGTACCACAGGCCCAGCTGCTGACATTCAGCCTTCCTTGGCCTCAAAAGGAATTCAGGGATGGCAAGTTGGATTAGACTAAGAGAATTTGTCTTTGATAAACTACCAATTTTAGCATAAAATCTGGCCATGGCTATAAGTTTCAATGTGCGTACAACTGGTTAGAGAGGTTTGTGTTTTTTTTTTTTTTTCCTTTTCCTTTTTCAACATTGGCTGGAATTGAGTAGAAACAGGTCCATGATATCTCTTCACATGTGTCATGAAATATGAGAAATCTGTCTGATTCTAGACACTATTTCTTTACGACACAATGGGCAGGTCTCCAGTTGCAAGGCACAATCCATGCACAGGTCGCTGAGGAAAAAGATATAAATGCCAGTTAAATTAATGCTTTAAAAGGACAAACTCTACCTGCTAGTTAAATCCAAAATGTTAACAAGTCTATTGGGGAAAGGGTAAATATTATACATGGTTTAGAAAATCACATTAAAAAAGTTAAATAAAAATTAAATTTCTCTTCCCATTTTTTTTATCTTTAATCCCCCTCCTCTGTAGGCTAAAGAAGTTGTTCATAGTTCACTAAAATCTATATGTACATATTATACACACACACATAAATGTGTATGTATGTTTGTATGTTCAGGAATGTATGCTATTCTTTTCCTCTATCAACTTGTCATTTATCCTAGAGATATTTACTAAATACATCTTACACCACAGATGTGACACAAGGCCTTTATTATATATTAGATTTTCAGTTTTTTAAAATGTTATGTGCATGAATGTTTTATCTATGCATATGTGTACCATGTGCAGTGCCTGCAGTGGTCAGAGGGCGGCACTGGATCCTCTGGAACAATTACATATGGTTCTGAGATTCCATGTGGGTGCTGGAAATTGAACCAGGATCCTCTGGAAGAGCCACCAGTGTTCTTAACTGCTGAGCCATTTCTCCAGCCCTCTTAGCTTTTTAATAGAAGCCTGACATACTCCTTGGCACACGTTCTTAACGTTTCTGTCTGTTTTCTAAGCCAGTATAAAAAGGACTTTCAGAGCTGGGCAGTGGTGGTGCATGCCTTTAAATCCCAGCACCTGGGAGGCAGAGGCAGGTGAATTTCTGAGTTCGAGGCCAGTCTGGTCCTGGTGAATTCCAGGACAGCCAGGGCCATACAGAGAAACCCTGTCTCGAAAAGCAAAACAAAACAAGACAAAAAAACAAACAAAAAGGGCTTTCAGACAAATCTACTAATATTGGTATTTATGCACATAGCAAGAAGAAGTGCTGAGGTTTGCTGGTGAGATGGCTCAGTGGTTAAGAACACTGACTGTTCTTCTGAAGGTCCTGAGTTCAAATCCCAGCAACCACATGGTGGTTCACAACCATCTGTAATGAGATCTGATGCCCTCTTCTGGTCTGTCTGAAGACAGCTACAGTGTATTTACAAAAATAAATAAATAAATAAATAAATAAATAAATATTAAAAAAAAAAAAAAAAAGGTGCTGACTTTTATTCATGTTGTAAATCAGAGCAATCACAGCAGCGCAGTACCAAGCACCTGTCTTGCCCCTGACACCTTAGACGCTTCCAGCATCTCACCATTAAAAAGACGCTAGCTACTGAGTGCGTGGTCACACCTACAGTGCTTTAGCCTTATGAAGCTGAGGCAGAGCAGCCTGCGCTGTATAGCAACACCTCATCTCAAAAACAAAAATTATAAAAGTAAAAAGAAACAGAAGAAAAGCATTAGATATATTTCAGTGGTATAGTACTTGCCTAGCATGTGTGATGGTCTGTGTTCTATTCCTGCACTGCCCAAAGATGATAAAAAAAAGATGCTAGCATTTAGCTCAAATACGATAATTTAAAATATCATTAAGGACATTTTATCTGTTCTTTATTTGAGATTATTTCACTGGGCAGACCAGAAGGCTGGCCTTGAACTCATGAGATCCACCTGCCTCTGCCTCCCAAGTGCTGGTATTAAAGGCGTGTGCTGTCACCACCACCCAGCTTCTTATTTTATTTATTAAAACCTTTTTTAGATTTACTTATTTTATGTGTGGGTTTTGCCTGTATGTCCATATTTCTGTGCACCACTTGCATACCTGGTGCCCTCAGTGGTCAGAAAGCATGGGATCTCTTAGAATTAGAGTTGCAGATGGATTTGAGCAAGCAGGTAGGGATTGGGAACCTAACCCACGTCTTCTACAGGAGCAGAAAGTGCTAGACTCTCCCTCTAGCCTCTAGCTACTAATATTTTATTTAGATATATAATCATAATTTAAAAAGTGGTCTTATAGCCAGGTGTAGTGGCTCCTGTCTTTAATCCCAGGCCTTGTGAGGCAGAAGCTGGTGCTCTGTGAGTACAAGACCAGCCTGGTCTACAGAGCAAGTTCCAGACCAGTCAGGCCTACAGAGTGAGACCCCATGTCAACAAAAACCCAAAACAAAACAAAAACAAGGCTTCTGAGCATGTGGTGTTTCCTTTTCAGCTTTTAGTGTGCTTACCATGCAGACTTTATAAGAAGAGTGCTGTAGGTTTATAGACTTTATAAGAAGAGTGCTG